>NC_135860.1:9066175-9211175 GCF_031162955.1 Sander vitreus
ATTACAAGTGAAAAGCCCTGTGGTAGCTAAATAAACAGGCTGTCAGATTAGGGTCCTGTATTGTTAATGCTGAAAGGTTTCAGACGCCACACACAGCAAGAGGAGGGTGTCTCCGCGAAGGCACCAGTTTAAAAGGGCATGACGACACAGAACATGGCTTTCCTAAAATGGCTCTGTAGAGAAGACGCTGCTTTTCTCACCATCTAAACAAGATTGCGGATGAACAGGCTGAAGTGGCAACATGGCTTCTAGCGCGCTCCCCTCCCAAGATAAATGAGGCACGGTTCCTCAGAGGCGCAACATATATAGGGACTATGCTTCACCCCTTGTATGACTCGAGTAAGATAAAGTCCCTCCTCTACATTTAAAGGGACTGTACTCAAAATACAAAAAAATAAACCGTGGGCTAGGATTGCCTAAACATGGCTCAGTACATGAAATACCTACATTTTGTCATGGCCATATGCACGTGTTGCCGGGCCAGCTATCAAAACAGAACAGACAAGCTTGGATTATAACACACACAGAGGGAGTGTGACTTCATTCTCTGCTCAGGACACTTTTACTCAACTGTATCTTTAACAAATATTTGTTTCCTGCTATATTAATGTTCTGAATGTCGAGTACAGCCCCTTTTAGCCATATAATAAGATGTGTGTGCTGGCTGTGATCCCGCTGTGTAAGTTGTTTCGACACTGGACAGCAGCTGCAGCGTAGGCTTCATCCTAAGGACATATTTGAGATTGTAAAGGCCTAGTCACTTTCTTGACCTGTCACGTGCACCTACAGTACAGTACTACCCTTATGTGATTTAAGCCCATAGCTGTGATTTTACATGTTAAGTATAAATTGTAAGGCTACAACTATTATCTTTGTTAATGATGAACCTATTATTTACTCGATCCATTGGTTTAGTCTGTAAATGTCCTACAGTCCCCAACCAATAATCCAAAATCCCAAAATTAAATGTACTGTCATGCAAGACCAAGAAAAGCAGCAGATTCTCACAATTGAAAAACTAGACCATCAAATGTTTGCCATTTTTGCTTGAAAAATAAACGATTAATCAATGTTTTTTTACATTGTAAAATGCTAGTTTCAGTTACAATGCCCCAGGAACTTTAAAACAAAGCATATGGTTATTTAAGTTTTCTGTACATCCTACATGCCACTGCAGATAATCCTCTTAAGCGCTTTTCTAACTTTTAGCACAACGGGTAATTACCATATAAATTGGCATAATTTATCTGGGCTGTGCAGTACGTAGCTGGCCAGTAGTGGTACGTAAAACCTTTTCAATTAGGCTAGAAACACACAGGTGATCAAGTGTATCATATAGTGAGACAATTGATATCCTGTTTTACATCTTCTGCATTGCAGTCTTGTATTACACAGATCTTTCTACACAAATCAAGTTTATTTTGTACATCCACCAAAACTCCATTGGGTTATTCCACTACCGGTCCTAAAACAATACTTTTAGAACAGTGTGGTGCCTGGATCGATACGTGACAAAAGAGCACAAAACAAGTTGGCGACATTAAGGAACGGCTTGTTCATTGTTAAGGCCATATGGTCAAATTTTAAATAATTTGTTTAAAATCTAATAAAGTATTTTACCGTCAATTGCCGTTAAACAGCAGAAACAACCACTGGAGTTTCTTAAGTTTACAAGGTGCAATTGAATGCTCCATTAAGTCGAAACGCAGTGCCAACATGCCACCAGGTTTCGGTACCCAACCCTAGTTGTAGTTTTAACGTGAGCCTTTTCACCAGCTGTAGCTTTGCATGATGCCAATGTCATGAAAAACATTCGGAAGAGAAGTGAAATTCACAGGATCAGAAAGTCTGTTAGTTCTGCTTTGTGTGTGTGTTTGTCACAGCTGTAGAAAGTATCTCACTGTCAGTCTTTCACGTCTCTACTTACTATCGATTCTTTCGAACCCGTGTTTGGTTAGAGATGCCACAGAGGATGTGAGCACTGAGTGATTATGCCTTCCCGTAATAGTTCGTTTTAATGCTGGAATACATTCAACATCGTATGAATGTGGCGTGTGTAGTATTGAACACACAAGTCTAAACTAATGAAAAAACTGATCGTTTCAGTCCTGTAATGAATTTCTGTTGCAGACGTGGACTATAAAGCAACTGGTACAACTACTGCGGCTAGATTTAGAATTCCTTTTGATAATCAAGAATAAAATTAAACCGCATGCTTCTGAAAACCTGTTGTTTTGCAGTTTATGGGGGTTTCACTACAAAAAGCAAAGGTTTTTAATAATGTGACTTGTTGCAATGACGTCCAAACAACAAAGTGAGAAAGTCGGGAATGCATTTACTTTTGCAGACCATTGGGAGCACCACTCATAACTGCCACAGGGTTGGAAAATGTGTCCATTTCTGGGTGTCCTCTGTCCCAGTTTAAACAGTTTGTGTCCTTGTTTCTGTTTGCTCCCTACAGAGCAGATCTTCCAGAACCTCCGTCAGGAGTACAGCCGGATCCAGAGGCGGCGGCAGCTGGAAGGGGCCTTCAACCAGACTGAGGCCTGTAGCTCCAGTGATGCCCCCAGCCCCAGTTCCTCCCTCAACGCTCCCAGCTCCCCACCAGGTAGGAGAATTTACTGTTGGCCGTACACACGTACAGTATAAACTTTATGGCTTTTACTCCGAAGGCCACATCTTCTGGTCATGGACAGCTCTAATAATACACCCTGGCACCATTGGTGCGAGTTTATGGATGTTTTTCTCCATCCGAACAAACATGCTAAACAAGTGTGCATTCTGTGAAAGCAGCTCACAGGTGAGGACATTTTCCCATCGGTTAATGAAGTCATGACAACACCGGTGTTGCCGATTACACGGTAAATGCACCGAGGCTGTGTCTGGCCTCTTCGGACCTCAGGTCGAGCTTTCTCTGCGTGGCTCATTTTGCAACCGCCAGGTTAAGACGGGAGGCGGAAGCTCCCCGAAGCGCTGCCCGCTTCCCTTCGGGCCCCCATGTTACCATAGACTGTATATAAATGTAATGTAAACCAATTTGGGCTGTTTAGACCATAGCGGCGCTGAGCTCCGTGGTTGGCTCACTATCTGGTTTCTGGTCTATTTTCACCCCAACTGAATCTGGCAAGAAAACACTCTAATACATTTATAATATTATAAACGGTATAAATGATTGGATTCTGCACCTTTTGCTTTTCACTTTGACACCAAATCCTCTGTTGTCTTGTCAGTCTCCTCAGGTGATGAGTGAAATCTAACTCCTGCTACTCTGTTCTGCAACGCTGCTGAGCGGAGCAGATTAACTAAATGGGTTTTATTTCTATATATAAAAAAGCAAAACGACGGTGGGGGTGGTGGGCAAGAAATGTAATTGGACATGATAGCGGCAGTAACGCTGACTACCACTTACAGAAACGTCCCTCTTTTGGTGTTGAGTGCGGAGTGCAGTAACATTTAAGTCGCTGTTTAGATCCGTTTTGAGTTTGTTGAGAGCTGTAGGAGGGTGTTGTACTTCTGCAGGTAAAAACCTCTGCTACGCAGGTGATTAAATAACATGTCTGCTTTGTTTTGTTCTGGTTAGCAAGTCCTTGAAGTGACAGCCAACTCAGACACCAAAACCATCACAAAAAAACCCAGAATGCCATCTTTTGTAAGCCTAATCTTTGTAACCGTTACGAATGATAAGGTCATTCATTCTGCAAGGCCTGCCAAAAGATCCTTGGCTGGACCTGCATGACCAACACGTGTCTCAAGAGGCAGGCTACTGCTGCTCATCCAAACAATCACAAGGGCAGAGTGATTGTGATTCCAGATGTGAGTTTGTAAAAGATTTAAGTCTATAGTTGTTTGTGCCAAATCCAACCCACTTCTGAAATGGAGATGTCTCTCTCATCTGACTTCAGTCAGAAATCTGCTTTATTATCATTTTCTCAGATTACTGTTATGTGCAATTGATGTTTCAGATGAAACAGTTTTCTCATGCATCATATCTAAAAGGATAACTAATCAAATGGATATAAAGTGCAAAAAAATGTGTCATGGAGTAATGATCATTTACTGTGTGTGAAGAGCTCAAAAAGTAAAGAGATGATGCAACATTTTCTTTGTAAACCAGTTAATAAATCCAAATGTCATACGGGTAAACGTCTAAATCACAGAAGATTAAACCCAGAAAAGAAAATTGTAATTGAATTGTTGGTGGTTGAGTTTTTCTCTTCTTTTCAAAATTGCAGTCCGCATAGTCACAACTTTATTGTTTTTTTGAATTAAGTTATGTACTGAAAACTTACAACGGTCAATATATTACTTGCTACACTGGCACCTAAAATGCGTGCAGATTGTAGTGGATTAACAGTTTGTTACAAGCCACCTTTTGTTTAAATGTGTGCCCATCATAAAAAAATGCAACAAATGTACCATTCATATTGACAAACATACATTTGCTGTTAGCTTCTGCTCCTCCTGATGCAGTATGATGCTTAAGGCATTTTGGCAGGTTGGGTGCGAGATGTAATCCAAGTCCCTCTGGCGTTTTCCCTTCTCGCTCTGCATGCTGGTCTCATAGATCACACTGACTGCACTGTTACTAACCCGGCCTCTTTCTGTCTGAGACGGCCGTTAAACCTTCATCCGCACTCTGCCATCCTCTCCTGTGATTTACAAACATTGTAGTCTTTTAAACGGCTCACGCCAGCCCTCAAAGGCCTCTGGGTAAGGATCACCTGGCTAACGCTGGCTCCAGTTGCGCTGTGACAGACATTGGGGAGAGAAAGGGTCCACATTAGTGCTGCATGACCCTGTTGGCTGGCAGAGGTGACGAACGACCGACGGCAAAGCAGTAAATTTGCACCTGGCCGAGCACCTATTTCTGGAGAGAGGACACTTCTGTCTCTGTGACTTATCGCTGCGCCGGAAATGTGAACGATTCAGCCCTTTCATGGCCGATCCGATTTTCTTTTCTTTTTTTTCTTTTTTTGTGTTTTTCAGGTGCCTCAAGGAAGGACCAGCCCTCGTTTACACTGAAGCAGGTGAGCTACCTGTGTGAGCGGCTGCTTAAAGACCACGAGGAGAAGATCCGGGAGGAGTACGAACAGATCCTTAACACAAAACTCGCAGGTAATAAACATTGCTCTTCAAAAATATATAAAAACTCTAAGACCAGTGGCTGGGGTTGGCTCAGTGGGTAGAGCAGGCGCACATATACTGAGAGGTTTATGCCTCGACGCAGAGGTCCAGAGTTCGAATTCGCCCTGTAACAATTTCCTGCATGTCGTCTCTCTCTCTCCCCTTTCTCACCTAGCTGTCCTATCAATAAAGGCAGAAAAGCCCAAAAAATAATCTTTAAAAGAAAGACAACTATGAGACCAGCACACTCTCAATTGACTCGGACAGCACTTTTTATGTTCTGGCAGTGAGGTACAGTAAAAATGAGAAACAGCCTGCCCCCTCCCTTTTTTTGAGGTTATTTTCATATCATAACTGATAACGTCTGCAGCGCTGGCATCCATGCTACCCCCAGAGTTTATATATGCTTCTAGATGCCAAGACTGTAAATGGGCAGGAAACGAGTGCAATAAAGATGGTAGACTTTGGTGTAGCAATTGAAGCAAGCTTTCCCTCCATCCCCACTAAGCGCTTTCCTTTAGTGATCACTTTTTGTCAATGTCAAAATAGGCGATCCCACTGTAGAGGCATTGTCATTAGCCTATATTAATATGTTGATTTTTGTCAAGTATTATTTATCAGCTGCGATCATTCTGTTTTCTGACAACAGAGAAACGGCGAACTACAAATGAGAATTTATATTGTGGGTTTGGCTGTATTAAACGTACTATAGGTGATCACGGTGAGCAGGAGACTGAACAGTAGTTTAACAAGCTGAGACTCAGCAGTTTGGCCAGATGTTTGCTGTGTGTGCACCGTTTTGTTGTTTGCCACCTGAAAGGGGACAAAGCAGGTGCACAAACAAAGACCTAGAAAGGCGGTGTTTGAATCCACACATCCTCACCTTCATCTTCTTCTGTTTCCAGAACAATATGAATCTTTTGTGAAATTCACACAAGACCAGATCATGCGAAGATACGGGGCCCGGCCTGCTAGTTGTAAGTATTTTAAACCAGCCTTTCATTCAGAAAGACAACAATTCTGTCAAAGTATCCATTTCTTGTTTTGAGCTGTGTTTGGAGTTAAAAGGGATGATTTGATTGTTACCGTGTCTGACTACAGTATCAAATCATTTTGTGTTTCAGATGTCTCTTGAACTCCCCATGATGAGATTCCAGCTTCCTCTCATGAGACAGCTGCTCTTCTACTGCCCTCCCTTCCACTTGATTTTCATTTTATCCCCCCCCCCATCTCAAACTGTTTGGGTGCCATGGTTTATCCTATTTTTAATCCATACGTTGATTTCTTACTTTCAAACTATTGCTGCTGGCCAAAAGTTAGAAGAATCTGAAAGATAAACTATGTATGAAGCCCAACCTTTTTTCTTTTCTTTTTTTTAACCTTTGTTCATATGCTCTTTCTGGAAATCCGGACTAAAGCAAATCTGTGTCAAATCTCTTGCCGGCGCTGTAGAAAAAGCTTATTGGCTCATGTGATCATTCTGTATAACCTTCAGAAGCTGTATTTAATGGCTCTTGCTTCTCACATTGTCCCCCTTTTCTTGCGCCCCCCCCCACCTCCCCCCACCTGTTTACCTGAGAAAGTGGATTTTTCTCCCTTTTGAAAAAAATAAAAGTTCTGTGATTAAAATCTGTTGCCTGTGATGTTTTCTTGAAACATACAGTTGTGTTCAAACTAATATCAGTCCAACATCACTAACCTCAGTGATAGTGATATTTCTACATGGCAAATAATTTACTAGTAAGTGTTGTAGAGTCATAGAAAACCAACAGACCCAACAGTCATGACATGCATGCTGCTCATTCTGTGTAATTGAATCTGTAATTGAAAGGGGCATATTCAAAATAATAGCAGTGTTGTGTTCAATTAGTGAGGTGATTGATTCTGTGAAGAAACAGGTGTCAGTTATGGCCCATATTTAAGGAAGGAAGCAAATGTTGTGCATGCTGATTATTGTGCATTTCACACTGAAATACTCAGCAAAATGGGTCGTTCCAGACATTGCTCTGAGGAACAGCGAACTTTGATTAAAAAGTTGATTGGAGAGGGGAAAACGCATAAAGAAGTGTAGAAAATGATCGGCTGCTCAGCCAAAATGATTTCAAATGGCATCCAAAGCCTGAACGACGTGGGAAAAAAACAGTCAACTACCATTCGAATGGATCAAAGAATAGCCAAAATGGCAAAGGCTCAACCAATGATCAGCTCCAGGAAAATCAAAGAAGACTTAAAGTTACCTGTGAGTACTGTTACGATCAGAAGAAGGCTATGTGAAGCAAAGCTATCCGCTAGAAGCCCCCGCAAAGTCCCATTGCTGAAAAAAAGACGTGCTGAATAGGTTGAAATTTTGCCAAAGGACACATTGACTGGCCAAAGGAGAAATGGGGCAACATTCTGTGGACTGATGAGAGCAAAATTGTTCTTTTTGGGTCCAGGGGCCGCAGACAGTTTGTCCAACGACCCCCATGCACTGAATTCAAGCCACAGTACACTGTGAAGACAGTAAAGCATGGTGGTGCAAAAATCATGTTATGGGGATGTTTCTCATACTGTGGTGTTGGGCCTATTTATCGCATACCAGGGATCATGGATCAGTTTCAATACATCAAAATACTTGAAGAGGTCATGTTGCCTTATGCTGAAGAGGAAATGCCTTTTGAAATGGGTCTTTCAACAAGACAGTGACCCAAAACACACCAGTAAGTCTTGGTTCCAGATGAACAAGATTGATGTTATGGAGTGGCCAGCCCAATCCCCAGACCTCAATCCCATAGAAAACTTGTGGGGTGACATCAAAAATGCTGTTTCTGAGGCAACACCCAGTAATGCAGAGGAATTGTGGAATGTAGTTCAATCGTCCTGGGTTGGAATACCTGTTCACAGGTGCCAGAAGTTGGTCGACTCCATGCAACACAGATGTGAAGCAGTTCTCAGAAATAATGGTTATGCAACTAAATATTAGTGCAGTGACTCAAAGTAAAGCAAACCCTTGAGACATTTTTCAGTTTTATACAGTAAATGTTTGAGTTTGTAAAGAAAAATGCAAATACTGCTATTTTTTTGAACAGCCTAATATTCCTTTTTCTTCACTTTCTGTAAAGGTATAACACAAACGTGATCAATTTTGGTCATGTTTTGATTTGGAATTGAATGTGCAGTGTGCATTATTCACTTTTTTAAACACACTGCTATTATTCTGAACACAACTGTATATGAGTTTTTGTAATCTGGGTAGTTCTGGAGCTTTCCCTACTATCACATGATCTTCTCAGCAAATGAAGTTTGCTAAATTTAACTGTGGATGTTTTACTTTCCCATTTCCCCCGAGCCCCTAAAGAATCCATGTTAGCAGAAGACAATCTCATCTAAAAATGAAGCAGGTGATAGACTGAAAATTACTATTTTGGTGATCTATTATTTTTTAGACCTTTTTTTTTTTTTATGTTTCTTTTTTTCCTGTTTTAAATAATTATGAATGGAATATCTTTGGGTTTGGGTTTCTGACATTTTATACACAAAACGAGGAATCAACAAAATTAATTTAAGTAATGGACTGTGAGAATAATTGTAAATTGCATCGGCTTTATCTCACCAGAAGGTCTATGTCCATTTTTTTGGACGGATATGGTCGTAAGTAGTTTTGAAGATAAAATGTGGTGTTTTCTCAAAGAAATTCTATGAAAGAGATGGGGTTTGGGGCTGAGTCCGTGGGACTGTTTCTGGGGGATGAGGGTAAGGAGAATGCAGAAGACAAAAGGTAAGTCCTGTTCCCCATCTCTGCAGTAATAATTAATAAAGGCTGGTTTAAAGTACTTCTTCCCGCCTCCATGTATTAATGCTTATGGCTAGCCTAAATGGGTTCCATTCAGACCTTAACATTAAGTCTTTTACTGTTATATGTCAACAAGATTCAACAAGACATTTTCACCTGGCTATACCCAGTGTTTACAGCTGTTGTGGTATTTATGCACATACGTACTTAGATTATGCACCGTTTGCCCATGTTAACAAACAATTTCAAAAACTTGTAATACATGTTTTGTTTGTCTTGATGTAAGTAATCAACTCAGTAATTGTCATGGTGATATCTAAAGGTTAACATTTTTACCCAATTGATGTGAGAAAAAGAATGAATACGCACACGTATGAATAGGCTATAGTTAGGTCTTTTTCTAAACTTTCCACTAATGGGGTTGTTCGGGGCTTTTTTTTTCTTTACTCAGGATATCTTAGGATACAAAATCAGTTGAGTTTGCTTCTGTTGCAATTTGTTCAAGGTTGACCCCCATTTTGGCTTAAAATGACAGGACTATTTTTTATATCTGCTAATTTATTATTAATGTGCAATATAATGTTGATTAAAACACAAATGAATTAAAGAAATGAGAATAGCATGATCCACTGGCAATCAGGGTGATTAGAAAATGCTATTACACCACCTGCTGATGACATTGTTAATATAAAAGTGTATCTAAAATCTTTAATTTAGCTAGCAACCTCTATTGTAAACGTAATACAACCATCCCATTGTTCCTAATTGTGGACACTACTTCCACCTTGTGGTACATGTGAGGTAATGCAACATTTATATGAAAGTGGAACTTTAACCTCAGTGCACTTTAATGAATTAGAAGCTGTATAATCTATATGAATATATATGGCACCATGGCTCAAAGATGGTCGCTGTTATTGCCTTTTTCTCTCCGCTGGGGTGTGTGGGTGGAGAGGTGGTGTGTGTGTGTGTGTGTGTGTGTGTGTGTGTGTGTGTGTGTGTGTGTGTGTGTGTGTGTGTGTGTGTGTGTGTGTGTGTTTGCAGAGCTGATTTGAATAACGTGTCGGTGACGTCACTGACCCCAGGTGTGGCACGGGGAAGAAACAGGTATCCTGTAGTTGTGGGCAGGTTGCAGACGTCAGTATTCGCTGTGTACTCCTGCAGTTTCGTGGAAGAGTGGAGCATCGGTGGGTTGTTTAGGCTGAGCTGAGGAAGGAAGCTTCTTGCAGGAACAAGCAATGGAAGGTCTATAATTATCTCCAAGTGCTTTTTGTTTTCCTTTTTCTCCTTCGGATCCCAGAGAGTGACAGGCGGCGGTCGGGTTGAAGAAAGGACTCCGCGGGTTGTCCGAAAACATGGAGGAATGGTGTTGAAAACGTACACATCGAGCTGTTTGAATCAGTTTAGTTGAGTCAATATTTATGCGTTTGGGACCGCTTGGAGCCATCTGCACTCTTCCTGTTGAAGGATTAGGTGAGTGAAGGCCAAAGTTAGGTCGACTTCATTCATAACAAACTATAGAAAACTTTACAATGGCGAGGAGCCTTAACTAGACTACATTTTATCTAAGTTGCCAGGAATAGTTTCTAACTCACAAAATTGACCCATTTAGAGTATTATCATCAGCAACGCCCAGTAAACAGGAAACGCAAATCAGCAGGCGGCTGTAAGTCAATGTAACTCAGGCTACTTTGAAAGGCTACTGTAACTGTATTCTCTATCATCTTCTGTCTAAGCCTAGAGCTCAAAAGGAGAAGTAATGCTATTTCATCTTTAGTGTGTTTTTGTGTAAAACCTCTGTTTTTTTGCACATTTGATTTACTGTTAGTTGAAATACATTTATTCAGTAGTGTAAATAGTTAATTCCTGTCAACTTTTTTACATGATATATTACATTACACTGGAATTGTAGTTTATATGATTTAACGTGACAAATAAATAGATTTATTTATTGATTGATTGATTGATATCTGGCATTCAGTATAATGTTCTTTCCAAGTGTAAGACTACAGTTAGATTACATCTCTTCCACTTGAACACAACATTGCAGTAGGCTATTAACTCTGACTCTGGGGTCTGACAATTGTAGAAAATGATGCATGGTTTATGTGTAGAATAGATGTATTTCATTTTGTTTTCTGTAGAGCTGCTAAGATTAGTAAATTATTTCATTAGTCAATTAGTAGAAAATTAAATTGTATTATTTTATTACTATTTTCATATTTTCTCAGATGTTAGAATTTGATGCTTTTCTTTATCATGCGTGATCGTAAACTGAATATCTTTAGCTTTTGGACGAAGTAAGATTAGGGCTGGGTATCGTTTAAACATTTTCGATACCAATACTGGCACCAATACCAATACCGTGACTTCGATACCGGTTCCTAAACGTTAGACAGCCAATCACCAGTATTTTTAGATCTTGGTAGAAGCATGCTGCATACTTATTGGCTCACTGACGCTGATGAGATTTACTCCTTAGGTATTGAAATGTGGTATTGAATGATGAGGCCTTTTTCAATACTCAATACTTCAGAGGCAATTCGGTCGGTGCCTAAAAGTATTGAATTTGGTACCCAGCCCTAGGTAAGACATCTGAAGACCAAACCTTTGGCTGTGGGAGTTATAACTGGCATTTTACACTTTTTTCTCAAATTAAATAGACAAAACGATTAATCCATACTATAAATAATTGTGGTTTGCAGCTCTAGTTGCCAGTTCTATCCATTTGTAGGACAGAAGTACTAGCCTGTGATAGCATATTTATTAATCTATGGTGATCAGCTTCTAGGCACTTTAAATCATGAGAGAAGTAATTTGTGTGTTAGAATAGTGGCAATATAGGTGTTACAGTATATGTCATTTTATATCTCAATAGTTGCCAGTTTATAAGGTACACCTAGTTTAAACTAATGCAGTCTAATACAGCAGGCCGGGCAATAAATTCTACCTTCGTGAAGGTTATAATGTTTTTTTATTGAAGCTGTTTTAGAGAGATGTTTCATCGTAATGGTTAATTTGGAGGCTGTCATTTCACTCATCTTTAACTCAGACTATTCAATCTGCTGTGTGGAACTGGAGCAGTGATGGAGGACATCGACGTCGAGCAGGAGGAGCCGTTCCCCGTGGACCGAGATGGGAGACGGTTTAGGGGTGGAGAAGACCAGCCTGATAATGACAGAGAAATGGGATGTTGTGAGAAGTTCCATCATTCTATGTCCAGATGGATGCTTCCAGAAGATCTTCGCGAAAAATACCTGGAACGGGCCAACTGCTGCCCACCGCCCATCTTCATCATCCTCATCAGTATTGCAGAGGTAGCTCTTGCCCTGAATGTACATGACGCACATATTGTTTGAGTACTGGGACGATCAGTATGGATTCTGTGATCTAATTATACATCCAGCACGCAGTCAGTGTGTTAATTACTGTATAGATTTGCTGTGATTGTATTAAGTAGAGCAGATGTTGAGGCAAAGTTAAAGAAGCCTTGGTGTGATGTTTTTAAATCATGACAATTCTGCACTTTTAATCGAAATCTGTGATTTTTACAACAACTAAGCTCTGAACTGAGAAGCTCTTGTACAGCAATAAGCGCTCATTTCGTTCGTTCTGTCTGTGTTGGCATCTCTGCCGCCTCCTCTTAATGTCCTGATTCATAAAGTACAGTCCTTACTAGCAGGCAGTAGGCATGGTGTCAATGAAAACAGTAGTTTTCATGAGTCGTAGCTTTAGGGTAGACCTGGTGCAGTTGATCCTCACTGGAAGGATTCAGAGATGCTTTTTCTTGATTGCGTAAACAGAAAGCCAGCATGTCTCTTTGACTTTCAGGTAAATAAATTGTGGAATGTGGAGGATTAGTGGGTGATTTGTTGCAATAGCAGAAGGGGGGATGCTGTGGCCTCATTTTGCCTCGAAACCTATGGCTTTTGACGGAGGTATACAGTCTTTTTTTAACAACTTTAAGCTAAAGCCACCAGGAATGCCATACAGGCAATTTGCCTGTATGAAAAACAAACTGTAGCAAGTTTGGTTTTAGTCCAGAAGCCATAAGACTTGTGAGCTGTCGTAGCAGAAGAGATGGTCAGTTTACTTTGTGGTGTTCCTTCTTTTTTCTTTATATTATCGTTATCATTATCCCCTTATTTAGCATTAACAGGCAGGAAATGAAAATATGAAAAAAAAATGGTAACACACTATTATTATGTAGTTGGAAGCAGATGTAAGTGTCTATTAATGTGTTTGTCAACAACAATAATTCCACCTGTGGACACCTTTTGGAGGCTGGTGTATAAACACACTATAAATGATAATATTGTAAAACACAGTCGTAATGCCTTAAATGGGAGAAATTAAGTACTTTTAAATTGAATCCATTTGGATATTCCTTTTACATTATTACTATCTGTGGATGAAACCATACGCCTATAACATGTAAAATAATTGTGGCTGTTGCTTAACTCTTATCACTGAGTGTTTTGCACACTTGCCTACTCATACTTGATGAACAGCTCACTCTTTGTAGCTCACAGATGTCCAATGTCACTCCATTTGAACGTCTGTGAATATTTTCTTATTTGGGGGAGAAGGCACTTTATTTACCCAGAGAAGATCGACTTAGCTGCAGTGTTTGTTCCCAGCATGCCATCAGTTTATATTCCCACAGACGCGGGCCTTCAGACGTATGAGCTGCAATGAATGATCACACTGGGGGATTTTCTGTGGTCGGTTAAACACACTATAACATCTGTATTTCTGATTCATCCTTCCCATTATTATTTTCGCAGCTGTTTGGGGATTTAGCGTCGACCCCAACATCTGCTGCTGCTGCACCTTAAAGGCAGACAGTGTAAAATTAAAGACTAACTTGTGTGTATATTCTGATATTCTGGTCTTCATCAGCTGGCAGTGTTTATCTACTACGCTGTGTGGAAGCCTCAGAAGCAGTGGGTGACCCTGGATGAAGGCATCTGGAAAAGCCCACTCTCATACAAGCCTGAGTGCAGGAAGGAGGCATGGCGCTTTCTCTCCTACATGTTTGTCCACGCTGGGTAAGCAAGGGTGTTCCTTAGATACCTTTTAATTACATGATGAAACCTTGAGTCAGTGTTGAGAGTGGACAAATACCCGCAGACACTTTACAGTACAGTATCATGGCCCTGCAGCAAAGATCAGTTTGGTGAAGCTCATAATCTTTGTGGGTTTTTTGATGCTGTCAGAGGTGTTTTTTTGAGAATGCAGGTTGTAACCACTGTGACTCTTTATTTATTAAGCGTTCCTGTGTTTGGTACATGTCGTCAGGATTTTGACACTTTTGAATTGTGAATTTGAAGCTTATGAATTACTTCATATTCACAGTTACAGAGGCGAGCTTATAGAGGTACACAGAGGCCGGAGTTACTGGTTACTGCATGTGATGTTGCAAGCAAACCGTCAGTTAAAAATCATGAGTACATAAGCCACAGGAACACGGGAAAACCAAAAACCATGACTACACAGAAGCACATCGGAAAACTAGATTAGCAAGAGGAACAGTGGTCACAGTCACACGCCAACACTAACTTAAACACACCTAACAGGATATTTGCTTAGAGGATAGAGCTAGTGATATTCTATATTTTTCCCAACAGATCCCATGAGTCAATCTCACATATAACGTCCTGCTTCCAGAAATCCTCACCACATGTGTGTTAATCCACAGCTGAAAATAGTCCCCAACAAAAACACTATTTACTCCTGTTTGAGTAACATTTGTTAAAACCTACAGTTACACATTTACCGTATATTTGACAGCCGTTTTTAAAGAGTTGCATTTTCAGTGGGACAAATAGACTTGTGGCCACAGACGCGGTAGGGAAGTGTTTGTGGTCTTTTCATGGGAGTTGTTTAAAATAACAAAACTATAGAAAAACCACCCTTAAAATCCCTACATTGGTATTATTATCACCAGCTGGTGATATACTGCAGAGCCACGGGTGTTTCTGATATTCCATCCACCCCCTTGTATGACATTTTACCTCCATGGTGAAGTGTATCCTGCTTATTCTCCACCCCTGCCTGTCTAGTGTGCAGCATATTGTGGGCAACCTGGTGATGCAGTTGCTGGTGGGCATCCCGCTGGAACTGGTCCACAAAGGATTTGAAGTGGGAATGGTTTACCTCGCTGGCGTCTTGGCAGGTAAGCATGACTTGTTTTTTTTTACCCTGATAGAGTAAAAGTAGCCCAATTGTTGCACCTGGATCCTTTTTATTTCTGTGCAGCTGCTGCCGTGGTCCTGCTCAATGCCCTGCTACGCCCTGCACTGCTACTACCATAATTACCATAATTTCTAGTTCTATTATCTTTATTGGTACCATAATTGCTACGGTTCATCATAACAACTGCTATAATTATTATGAATCATATTTTTCCATATCTGTATCAGTGTCTCTGTGTCCCAACCGACAGCAGATGGCCGCCCACAAAGGGTCGGGGTCTGTACGAGATTTCTGCCTATAAAAAGGATTTTCTTCCTCCCCACTGCCACACTGAATACTTGCTCTTGGGGGGGGTGGGGGGGGGGGCGGGCTTGTTGGGTCTTTGTAAATTATAATGTGGACTAGACCTGCTCTATCTGTAAAGTGTCCTGAGATAACTCCTGTTGTGATTTTATGCTATAATAATTGAAAATTGAATTGAATTGTTACACAAGCAGCCTAAGCCAGCTGGACTTGATCAGTGTTTGTGAATGCACCCAACTCTTACTCGCCTTGAAGTTGGGTTTTCCTGTTTGTGTTGGAGCGAGTCTCTGCCGTCAGAAATGCCACTGATTTTAAAACTGATAATTTCTGTTTCCACTCAGGCTCGTTGGCCAGCTCCATCTTTGATCCTTACAGTGCTTTGGTGGGAGCTTCTGGAGGTGTTTATGCCCTGTTAGGAGGCTATTTTATGAACGCAGTAGTGGTAAGTTTACATAAAGTTCAGAGATGGTATGAACATCAGCATTTCAGTGCTTACTTTGTTGTTTGTATGTGAGAAGAGTCCTTCCACACCTCAATTTTTACCACAACGTAATGTTCAGATAGGATAAAAATAGACATTAAGAGAATTTGAGAGATTTTGAAAGTGAAGAACGGACAAGACTGTCGATTTGATGTAAATATAAACATAACATTGGTGGTCCAATCCATACCATAGTCAGAAAGTTTTATTGTCCTCCTTTTTTCTGATCGTGTTTCTTCCTTTTCTGTGTTGTTGTTTTGTCTTTGTAATTTGACTCAATGGCATTGTGAATGAGGGTCGCCCCTCAAAGATCTCTCCGGTATAAATTAAGGTTGAATGAATGAATAGTGTGTGTACAGTACCAGCTGACTTACTGTTCTTTTTTTAAATAAATGTCATCTTGATAGTTTTGAAATGTCATTTTAAGAGAATATATGTTCTTGAACTACTGAGCACACACTCAATGTTTAAGCATATTGCTATACAATGATTGTGGCATTTCTGCTTTGTGAAGCATTCACTCTGTTTTCAAGCTTATTTTTGTTTAATGCACTTTGTAAGATAAAATATTAGCACAGTGGCTGATAATATGGTTTAATTTCACAGAATTTCCGAGAGATGATTCCTCTCCTTGGAATATTTCGTATCCTCGCCATTGTGATATTTGGTATGTTCACCGGTGTGTTTTCAACCCATTTTGTTAGTTTTTTAACTGCTGTCATCACACTTTAGAAATGTTACATTTATTACTTTCTTTTTTCACAGTTTGCTCAGATTTTGGATTTGCCTTCTACAGAAGATTTGTCAGCCAGGAGGCTGGTATGCAGGTATGATTTTTCTACCCCCCCAGAATAAAAAAAACAAACACAATCCAGCTAATGCAGCTAGCCTCCCCCAAACTTGACAGTGTTTGGGGATGGGTTTAATTTGCTTGTTGCTACAAGCAAGATCCGTAGCTCTTGCTGGGACTTGATTGTACTTCTACACCTCTCTATATGGGCGCATACTAATGGCAAAAGACTGGAAACCAACACATTTCCCCCACAATGCATATCCTTTTTAAATCTGTAATCCACATTGAGAAATGGTGACCTTTGTCCTTTGACTCCTTACTTTCTTTCAGTTTTTAATTTTTCCAACTGATTACCAGACTACAGACTCTTAAAAACCTGATTCCTTATTCCCTCCCCCACCTTCTCCCCTTTTTTTTTTTTTTTTTTAACATACTCTTTGTGTTTGTCAAACTGGTTCTACAAGTGTTTTTGGGTGTGAGGTCAGATGACAGTAGTCAAGGGGCCTATGTTCCATTTAATTTCGGTAATTAGGCCTACAGGCTAGCTCTTCAACCTGACTATCTTCTCTCCCGCCAGGTGTCCTTTGTGGCTCATTTTGGAGGAATCGTGGCCGGGATGACCGTCGGCTACGTCTTCTTCAGCGCTTACAACCAAAAGCTACTCAAAGACCCCCGTTTCTGGCTGTGTATAGTAGGCTACATACTCTGTGTGATCTTTGCTGTGGTCTTTAATATCTTCCTGAGCCCAGCACCATAGGAACATAAAGCTGCACTTTTTATAAAGTTAACACTAAATGCCTTAATGTCACACTCAGGAAGCTGTATTTTATACTGATGGGTTTCAGAGCGAAATAATGCACAGGGCATTTCATATTTTTATATCAGATTTTCTTCTTTTTAAAGCTGAATTTGGGAGTTCAAGGGAAATGGTGCCTCTTGCTGTTTATGTGTAAAATTGCAGAAGTTTTAGACAATGTTGAGCAAAATAGGCTTTAAAAAAGTGAATAACTTAGAACTTAATTCAATTTTATCTGTGCCTTTTAATGTGTTTTCATTGTTACTCTTATTTCTGTGTTTGTGTGTTTTTTGTATGTTTTAAAAACATTTTTTTAGACCTCTTTGTACTTTGTACTTATGAAATGAATAAGCAAACTGGTCCAATTTCAGGTCATTTTTGTTTAGTAGGAAATGACACACAGACAGGTTTTTTTTTTTTTTTTTTTAAATCATTGTATGATATTCTGTGCTAATCTGTTGAATCATCATGGACTCTTATGGACTTTCAGTATTCCTAAAATATACCTTAAACATGTTGAAATCCTCACATTAAAACTAAGACTTGGCTGTTTGACAACACTAACAAGAAGAAATGGTTTACAAACAAGTCTCAGGAAAGAAAAAAGGGACAAATGCCTAAACTGTTGGGAGTTGATCTTCCTTTTTGTAAGCAAAAGAGCTGGTTTACCATCAGGCCATGGCTTAATGCCATGTTATTGTTTCAGTCACTTCCTGTTGACAGGGCGTGGCTAATGACATGTTGTAAAACTGTTGATTCATTTTTCTCTTATACTTCTCTGTCATACTTGTTTTTTAACCTTGGCAATACAAAATGTTGGCCTTAAACATAAAAATCCAACTTTTGGAAACACTGGATACTGTTGGTAACAATTAAGTGCAAGTTAATGGCGGTATATTTTCTTTTTCATAAGTCTAGAAATGGCAAGTCTTTAAAGGTCCAATGTGTAGGAATTTTTCCCATCTAGCGTTGAGATCATATATCGCATGAATATGGAGCGTCTACCATAGTTCATGCGAATGAAAATGTAAAATTTCAAGCCAATAGGAATAATTGGAATTGATGGTGGTGGTAAATATTCATGAAAAAGGACAAGTTTGTGAACGGGCAACACAGATTTTGATAATGAACAACTAAAAACGTTACACACTGGACCTTTAATGTTACTGTGTTACTGGTGTGAGAAGGGCATTGGGTACAGATTGTAATACAGGAACAGATCTTATGTTAAAATATGTACTTAATTTATTTAAGATTACAGGTTTAACTATGACCAAAGACTAAACAGAAACTTCCTACACTTGGTTTTGAATTCCACAGCTCAATGTTTAAATTATTTTTATTTTGTCAAATTGAATCTGAACTTAGATAGAAATAGGATAATGGTATTGATTTTGTCTGATGAATATTTATACAGAATTTACAGTGGAGACGTCCATTTCATTGTTAATTAGCAGATAACAGTATACTACAGTCTGCTGTGCGATGGTGCTGGGATTCTGTTATATGTACTGTATTTGCCTTCTATGTGGCAGTGACTGCTTTTTACATGTGGAAAGTTCTATAGTTTCCAAATAAAGCTCATCAATATAACTTAGTGCATCAATATTATATTATCATGAGCTTGTTTGCCTTGACCCCAAAACAGTGGGAAATGGTATGTTTCCCTATGTACTCTAGATCTAGAAACCGTAGTCCGGTTTAACATTTCTGTCAAATGCTACCCATTTCAACACATTTGTTCATCCTGTATTTTTTTATTATTATTATGAACCATAATTCCAGAGTTAACATAAAGTGACAATCTTATAATATACTTTGTTATAGGTTCATTCTTTTAGACCTTAAATGCTGTGCTGAACTGAAGCTAAATGTAAACATCCCTTCCACTGATGTTTTACATCAAATTCATATTTTGTCTGATATGATTTCTCTACAGAACAAAGTTCAATAAATGACTTAGAAATTCTTAAAAGCACTCACTCCTTCTCCCTCAAATGTTGAATCTGTGAATAAACAAATATGTTTAGTTTCAAACAATACATCGTACATCTGCATAGTAAAGGTCAAACATCCAAGTGTAGTAACCACAAGCAAAACATGTAAAGAATATTTGTCCAGAATCCTTTATGAAAGTTTAAGGGTTAGGTAATTTATTGCCAAACCAGTTTACATACTGTGCAAGGAAGTGTAATGTATATGTATGTGTGTGTGTATATATATATATATATATATCACCTAAATATTTTGGCAATTCATCTTCTCCAAAATATTTGATAAAATAAAAGACTTTCAGATTGCAGACATGAAATTCCACCAAAAAAATGTATTTTGAACCAATTAATTGTGCTGATAGACAGTCAGCCAGGGGATGTCCTGGGGTTCTAGTACATGCCAACATTGATTTTACGCATTGAAATAGGGGGAAATAACTTTGGGTTTTTCCCAATATGTTACCCCAGTGTGACCCTCTGAACCTATAATGTGTTTGTACCAGACTGGTTTGAATCAATCCTGCTCTGCTGGGGAGAATGAGAGGTTCTAGGTCAGAAGGGAAAAGTTCCGCTTCATTTTAACAGAGGGGGGTAAAAAAAGTCTGAGCTGGAGGGTTGAATCTTGTCAACGCACAAATTAGGCCAAATATTCCCACTCTTGTAGATAGTTTGTCTTGCTCTGTAGAGCGAAATAACAATGAATGAACATGTTGTATCATGGACATGAAGCTGTACCATCATGACTGACCTCAGATAACAAACATGTTTATCACACAGAGGCATTTAAAGGTAGGCCTATTTCAAATTGGGACAGTGTGTGAAGTTGGCAAACAGCAGTTGTCAAGCACACCAATCCATTGTGATAGATTTCTTGTAAATGGGATAAAATAAGGTGTAAAGTGCATGAGAACTTAATTACACCCAGAGAGGAGCAGCAGGATATGAAATCGGACGTGATGACTCATTGATTACTTCGCTATAGTAGAAAACTATTGATTGTACAAGGGCTGTGTGGTTAACTAACTGGTATTGATAATATGGGGATTCTAACCACAGTGACTGTTTCCTTCTCTTTGTTTGTACATATGGAGTAAATAGGCCCAAACAATTGAGTGCTAACAAATCCTAAGCATGTAGTCTGGACTAGCAAGGTAGCCTGTCTATTTGGAAACAGCTTGATTATTTACACCCACACCTAATGTAGGGCCTACACACCCAAATGAACCACCAAAAAATATATTCAGTGAGTTATCATCTCTGCTGTTGAATGCAGCATCTCTGTTTGAAAAGGTAAAAACTGCCTGAATTAAAAGAAAAGACAAAAAACAGTCCTGGTCTGCAAATAGTGAGGTCAATATCTGTGTTCCAACCGGTTACAGCCCCATCACTGTGAGGCTGTGATCCAAATGCATTGGTGAAGCTGTTGGTATTGACTTTCTCTGCTCAGAGTTGTGTTGGCAACTTTCCCTCAACAGCTCAGTTGTTCCCACTTTGTTTCTGGCAACACTGAAGCACAGGCGGGTCACCGAGGTTTAGGTGATGTACTGGGACTCATGTGGAGGGTGCTATCGATTTTTTTTTAACTTTTTGGTGACCGCGCCAGGGCTGCATGACCCGAGGAGATTTAAGTCACCACCGGCAGTCTGTCCACGCCGCTGCAAGGTAAATGGAAACGACAAGTGCACAGAACTGTGCCCTGGTTTAATGACAGTGCTGAGGGGAATGGTTTTATTATTAAGGCAAAACTGGATAGCTGACCAGCCAAGGGAACATATCACTGGATGTACAAGTCCTCTCTGTCTACTTTAAATATATCTTTTGTTTTTGCAAATATGTGATACTCTGCATTTTTTTTTTTTTTTTTACTTCACAACGTTTCTACTAGTTAATGTTTCATTTTTCCAATTGAAAGGTACTGTAATTTCTTCAAACTTCCATTGGAACTGGGAAATCTAAATTACTATTATCACTAAATATTTTTTTTTTTTTTGGTCCTTTACTGCAAATTTTGCTCCTTTATATTGTGTTCTTTTAATCGGAAAAAGGTTGCTTATATTGTCACTATACCTTTGCTGTCTGTCTTAAAATCTTATTTATATTATTAACTTATTTATAAACTTATTTCCTCTAAGGTGTACTGTACTACCTAATGTTTCATCAGGTTTCCTTCTCTAATTATTTCATCTCTCTATTTCACTGACTTTCTACCAGTCACAATGGCAGAGTGAAGATGGGGGACTGGAACTTTCTCGGGGGGGTTTTGGAGGAGGTGCATATCCATTCCACTATGGTAGGCAAGATCTGGCTCACCATCCTGTTCATCTTCCGTATGCTGGTCCTCGGGGTGGCAGCTGAGGATGTGTGGAACGACGAGCAGGCTGACTTCATATGCAACACTGAGCAGCCTGGGTGCAGGAATGTGTGCTACGACCATGCTTTCCCAATCTCCCTCATCCGCTACTGGGTGCTGCAGGTCATTTTTGTGTCTTCTCCCTCGCTGGTTTACATGGGCCACGCTCTCTACAGGCTGCGGGCGCTGGAGAAGGCACGGCAGAAGAAGAAAGTGCTGCTGCGGAGAGAGCTGGAGTTGGTCGACGTGGAGTTGGCAGAAGCAAGGAAGAGGATTGAGCGGGAAATGAAACAGCTGGATCAGGGGAAGCTTAACAAAGCTCCTTTGAGGGGCTCTTTGCTGCGTACCTATGTTGCTCACGTTGTCACTCGCTCTGTTGTGGAGGTGGCCTTCATGACAGGCCAGTACCTCCTTTATGGTTTTCACCTCTACCCACTCTTCAAGTGTGAGCGGGATCCTTGTCCCAATGCTGTGGACTGTTATGTTTCCAGACCAACAGAGAAGAGTGTCTTCATGGTGTTCATGCAATGCATTGCTGCAATTTCCCTATTCCTAAACATCTTGGAGATCATACATCTGAGTTACAAAAAGATTAAAAAGGGCATCTTGGACTTCTACCCTCACTTGAGAGACGAGAGAGATGAACTTGATGACTACTATGCCAACAAGTGTAAAAAAGAATCTGTTGTGCAAATATGCTCCAATGTACCCCGAAAGGCAACAATTGCCTCTGCACCCAGTGACTACAACTTCATGATGGAGAGGATGCAGGGCACAGTTATGTACCCAAACCTTATCAAACCTTCAACTGTTCTACCTCTTCAGGGCGAGCTGGCCACTCCGCACAATTTGGATGATTCCAGATGTTCAGCTCAAAGCCCCCCACATTATAACTGCCCCTTGACTACCAACGAGCCCTGCTCTCCATGCTGCGACTCCCTGATTTATCCAAAACAGGAGGCTGAGGACTTTTTGCATCTTCGCCCACACAGTAAAGAAGATGGTGGCAGTGAAAGAGGGAGCCCAGACTTTCCAAAATGCCCACAGAAGGCAGCTGACACTCCCACACTGCCAGTTAGTGCATCAAGGAGGCCGTGGAGGGCTCATGGCTCTTTCAATTGCTCTACAGTGTCGGAGGGTAAAAGCTCTGACACAGACTCCTATGAGGGTGCAAAAGCCAGCAGTGGAACTCCCTCCACTCGAACACACTCAAAATCAGATGCCAAACATCAAAGCCGGCCCTCCACCCCAGAGTCAGTGGATGACTCCAGCTCAGGATCCAGGCACAACCCCAGACCACCTTCCTCCATCTGTAAACCATCAGTGGCAAGTAATGAAAGCAAACGAGCAGCAGACCTGCAAATCTAAACTGTGAATGCACCTTGTCCTTACAGCAGTCCATGTTACAGGTGTATCGATTCGACCACCGTATCTGCATTAAGGATTTAACACACTATAAGCTGCCTGGTGAGAGTTTACTCATATTTTGGTTTGTGTTTTTGTTCTAAACGTTTAACAATTCAGCCTAAATAATGTGGCGTGCTTCTAGTTTAACCAATGGAATAGACATTTAAAATTGCTTTTGGTGACGTACTTTATTAAAATAAGAAATACAGGACTTTGTATAGTATGTTATATATATTTGTTCAACTGCTTTTAAAATAAACCTGTTTTATTATTGTGACTTCCTGCATGTATTGCTACCAAATTAGCATGACAATAATTTTAACCATGCATCTTTTTGGTATAATACAAGACCTGCACTGGGCCACAAATAGATTAGACATCTTAAGTGGTGTTTTTCATTGTAGTGTGACATAACATTGTAAAAAATCCCAATATCATTTCACTATATAGTGAAATGATATTGGGATTTTTACTATACTACATTCTGGATACTGCACTTGCTCCTTAGGCTGGCGACTATTCCGTTTCCTCAGTACATATTTACTTTTGATAACAGCGACACTTACATACGTATACATACGTCACAGTTAGTACACTTTTAAAAATGTAACACAGCACGGTAGACTTTTGAAGGGCAAACAGTCTATCCCACAGTAATGCATACATTTGTACCATAAAGCCATACTAAATATTTTTAGATAATTATTTTGTCTGAAGCTTGCAGTTCAGTTTCATCTCTATATGTTATATGGCAGGGGGATTTAGTCAATACTCATCCATTACCTGAGCATATCAATAAGCAGCTAACACAGCAGCACTGACCTCACCAACAAGAATATTGTTTGATTACTATCCTGCTTCATAGTTTTGACTCTAAAATGATTAAATCTGATTAAACCAGATGTGCTCTGATTCCCAGTCTTCATTTGTCTTTGTATTATTTTTAGTAGAAAGCAATGACTGTTATATTGAAACACACAGCTGCATCTGACCACAGTAACCACACTATTTAAAATACTCTGCTATTCCAATAAAATGCCTGATTAATACACTGCTCTTAGAAATGAGTTCAATCAGTGATACGACAATGATTACAAGACTGTGCTTTATTTTACTGGTGTCTTACATTTGAGTGTTTCACAACTGTTTACACCAGATCTTTGGAAATAAAGTGTAAGTGTGAATCTGAAATAAAGTGTAAGTGTGAAGACTGAACAAACCAGAAACATCAGAATCACAACAGAAATATACATATATGTACAGAATAAGTTAAATTCTAAGAAACATAGAAAATAAGATTTACAAAAATAGATACCTAAAACAATTGTTGGCCTTCACTTAAAAGGGGGTTCGTGTCTTGAAAGTGACAGCAAAATAAACAAAAACTACAATAATGAAGCCAAAGCGCCGCTGCGGTCTAGTCAGCTGTGGCTCCATCTTCAGGCTCGTAACGCTGCAGCTAGAAAGATGGAGAAAAAAGTGCATCTACGTTAAACAGGACGTTGTCTGAGATGACACACACAACTTTTATGATAAGAACCAGCAAAAGCTTACCTTTGTTTTGAGGTCTTTGGTTTCCTCTGCCAGACGTGCACACCTCTGCCTCAAGTCAACCACCTCTTGCTGCAGAGCCTCAGTGTCTGCTGACGTCTGACCAGCAGCATTGAGATGCTGCTTCACAAATCTGGGAAGGAGCTGGTTAAAGAACAAACAGCAAGCAGTGACCTCCTGTATTAACTTCTCAACATTTATCTTAACTATTATCTTTATTTGCAGTGGTGGCTGGGGGTATGAACTTAAGTCCAAGGCTCAACTCACAACCAACTAAACCAAGAGACAATTTCTGCAACGACCCAATGGTTCAGGATGTGTGTTTAAAAGGATACTCCAGAGCGTTGTTGGGCTTTTCAGGTTGTTCATACAGAGCCACTAGAACTGAAATCCAAGAGGGGAAAAAAAAAAAAAAAATTACATAAAATGTTAGTATTCCTTCAAGGTTTGAAAAAAATATATTGTTCTGTTGTCTACACTGGAACTCTGCTTTTAAGTTTGCAGTCTCTCCCCTTTCCCTGTGCCAAAAAAGTGCCATACCACTAGTAAGACTGTCAACAACACCAGCTTTCTCCAAGTATCTCCGAAACTGTTCCCTTTTAGGGTCTGGGCCCTGTATGAAGAGACAAGTGTATTATTACCAATCACTTATTTATTAACCAATAACCAATTGTCAGGTCAAGTTAACTAAAATACACCAGAGAAAAAAAGAAAAGAAAAAAAAGTAGCCTACTTTACACTCATCTCTCGTTTATTTGCCTGAATGCCCTGCGTCAGAGTTAACAGTTACTAAACATTAAATTGTCAAAACATGACCTGCAGCAGATAATGTTAGCCAAAAAGCAGTTTGTAGTTGGTTTATTGACATTAATTTAACTTAAGTTTATCCACAAACAGTTACAACACCCAAGCCAAAACATGAGCCGTCACAGGTGGTCTTTCGATTCACTGATGAACACCTTGTAACCTCCTAGCTAGCTAGCTAATATTAGCTTAGCAAACTTGCAGTAAATAGACAAGAAACTGAAAAGTGATTACGGAGCATTAGTGTAAGACAAAACGACAGCAAATACACTTACTCTATAATGTGCCATAATGACAAAGTTGAAATTGTTCAAATAGTTAAGTTAAGTTTTTGTGTCCCGCTCATAGAGTGTTAACTGCCGGGGCTGGAGAAGTTATGTTTCGTTTTTCACCTTCCTTCAAGCAATGGTCTGGATGCTGCCTTCAGTTGTTCATCGTAAAAAATAGGTAAAAACATAAACATGTATCAGCCGTAATTAGCGCAGACCTCAGTATTTCTACAATATTATTATTATTTTATTTTATTTTACATGTTCTATAATTAATTAATTTGACAGGGGCAATACATGCAGGCATTGTTACATTTAAATGAATTGCAACCGATTCAATATAAGATAAAATATAAATATATAGGACATTAGGTTATGTATAATTTGCAGACCTTGTCCTTGGTTAGGCTTTAAAGAAATAAAACACATAATACAATAGTCTAATACAGGCATAGAAACTAACAATAAAACAGACAGACAAACAGCCGTTACAAACAATCACTAAACACAGCAATTGAAACAACAATGACTAAAAAAAGACAATAAAGAACAACTTGGCAATTAAGAAACAACATAAGCCATGGCTTTAATTCTAGATAGAAGACGCATAACTCTAACTCAAGTGCGTCTACGCTTAACAAATGGCATATGTCTAAATTAAATCCATCGACTCGATTAATTCCGACATTTTGAAAATACCATTAAAGTCTTCACTTTACGTGGATTTCTGCTACCATCTGCCGGTGATATTGCAGAACACCAGCGCTGCCCACTATGTATTTGTTTGTTTTTTGACTACCTTCATCAAATGTTCACTTATTTTACAGGAAATAAAAATGTATAAATTATATGTAATTCTTGCAAACCCAATCATCTTAAACGGTTGTGTTACGAATGTGTATTGCTTCATATTCGGGTGATAGGTCACAATACAGGTCTGAGTACTAGTCAGGTGACAGCGACAAACCTCAGTAGAGTGACAGGCGGTCGACCAATCATTTTTCGTGATGTAATTCAGACAGCGAATCAGAATCAAGGGGTGGGAACAAAGGGTGAGTTTTTTTTGAAAGGAGAGGAAATCCTTAGGAAATGTGTGGGATCACGCTCGGTGTTTCCAAGTAGCCTGGGCATTATTGACAAACTATTTTCATTGTGTGACGGTAGTTTGTAGTGCATACCGATCATCCGATACAAACACGGGTGTGGTGAGTGACAAGTAAGGGGGGGAAGCGACCGTCGTTAGGTCAAAATGTCGATTCAGTACGAGGTAGAACAGCTGGCTGACAGCTACGGGGTTGCGGACTCGTTCCCCAAAGATTTCGGTTATGGTGAAGAGGAGGCCGACATTGAGGACAGCCCGGCGCCGTCCGACAGCAAACCGAGAATCCTGCTCATGGGTTTGAGAAGAAGTGGCAAATCATCCATACAGAAGGTAGGGAGAGACGTTAACGTTAAACTGCGCCTTCCCCCCTGCTTCACGCAGTAAATGGGACGTTAGCCAATATAGCTAGCGAGTTAGTTTAGCATGTCGTAAGTGATGATAGCTATATGAACCAGCAGATAACATGTCTAGCTACATGAGAGTGGAAGAACTGAAATGGAACCCTCTCCCGCAGCTAATGACCAGTTAGCCTTCAGTGTTAGCTAACGTTAGTGTAGCTGTAGCAGTAAATTATTAACCAGGTGGACAGGAGACGCAGTGGGTGCATCTTAACTGACATATGGACATAAAGCATGTGACTGTTTAGTTCACAACTTGTCCAACATGCCTAACATATCTTAGTCCCACCCAGCTGTGAGGTAGGTCTGATGTGTAGCTCTCTCACATGACTGTAACTTGACCACACCTTTCATTCTGCAAGTCATAACACTTAGTTTTAATCAGTGCACCGGTCAAAGCACATGCAGCGTGGCCAACATGCTCTTTAATTATGTATTTAAGTCATGGCTGGATTCATGAGTTATGGGGCCCCTGCTGAACCTCCACCAACTGCCCCATGTGCATGTTGCAATATGAACCCTGTGGCCTCGACGATCCCATTGAGTCCAGATTAACCAGTACTGCCAGTTCCTCTAGAAAACATTCTTGCTGTGGTTTTAATCCACCCAGATCCTGACGCAGCTCGTTTTGTGATGAATCTACTTAGTAGTTGAAGGCCTAAACAGTCACACTTGTTACTTATGCTGTGTGGAATAGCACCTCTGTTTTCTCCTATAGCTTAATGTAATATTTATTAAAAGCGTTATCAATTCTATGGTATTGGTGGAGGTTGTCTTGTCTGTTTCAGGTGAGATGGTCCATCTCTGCAGGGAAAAAAAAACAACTGCAGGAAACCCTGAATTCTATACAGCAATGATAGTTAATTTGTGTTTGTTTGTGGGAATGTGATTAACTACAACTTGATTTAAGAATATGCATCATGTGTGCACAATAGATGGCAAAAACAGTAACGCTCTTAAAATTAGATTTTGACACAGGGTCCCTCTACAAGACATGGCCACACAATTTAGTGGTGTAAATGCATTAACACATTTGCAATGAATCCACTTATCAAAACCAATGGACATGCACTGAGCCTGGGGCTTTTGGGGCCCGTTGGAGTTGTTGCCCACTTTGCCCAGTTGGTAATCCCTCCAAGGTTAGCTGTGTCAGTTATATTCGTCAAGTCTTTCAAACGGGGGAACAGTGTTTGAATAATAGATGAGATGCAGTTGTGCCGTCTATGATATTTTATTATTTATGTTAAACTTCAAGGGGGAAGTAGAATCAGGCTGGATATAGCGAGACTCGCCAGGAGCCTATCCTACATATACAAAAGTAATGACTGGCAGTTTTCTGTACTGAAGTGCACCCTTGTACTATTTTACTGTAATCCACACACCGTCAAGTCTCAGATTAATGTTCTCCTGTAAGCCTCCAGTATGGGCTGAAAAACATGTGATTTGGCTTTTTGCTGGTTCATTGGCCTGTGACCTCAGTGGCACACACACTGACTCAAAATGGCAGTGGTGGAGAGAACACTCCCAGGTCCAGGTTATTTTCTACCTGTTACTGCATTCAGCAGACCAAGACCCTGATCAACCCTTAACCACACTTCACTTTATACAGCGGCAGTCTTACTGTCTTACTGTTTTAAAGCGTGCTGCTGGAAAATGCTGAATGTAGAGTGATGTGTTGCATCAGAGTGAGTCTGCAATCTTGTGCCCTTTCCCCTCCGCTTGCTCTTCATGTGACGACGTCTTTGTGCTTAAATCATTGCATGAACCAGAAAACGGTACAATCATCTTTCCCATGAAAACAATATTATTTCCATACAGGTACTATTGCAAGATGCAACATATTGTAAGGAAATCATCATCTGTGTAACTAGTGAAGAAAACCCAAATAACACTTTTTCAAAAAGCTGTCTGTATATAAAGTTGCTGTATTATTAAATGCTCACCATTCGTCGTAATTCGACAGGCAAATGAGATTAAATAATGTGTAACAAGATGTTCAAGAAGTCCCAGTCCTTTTAACAAGTCATCTGCATTTCTTGAACATGAACACGATTCTGATTTCAGGTGGTGTTCCACAAAATGTCTCCCAATGAGACCTTGTTCCTGGAGAGCACCAACAAGATCTACAAGGACGACATCTCCAGCAGCTCCTTTGTCAACTTCCAGATTTGGGACTTCCCAGGTCAGGTTGACTTCTTCGACCCCACCTTCGACTACGAGATGATCTTCAGAGGAACCGGGGCTTTGATATTTGTCATCGATGCTCAGGTGAAAAACGGAAGAAAAGTGATTCGTTTGACTTGGTCATAAACACAGGAAAAGGATGCGTTTGTTTCACAGCAACACGTTTTGGTGGTGTTTTACCTGCTATAAACATAAAAAAACAAAAACAAAACAACAGTGTCATGTTTCAAATGTGCTGACCAAAAATATCTTGATACTGACTGGATATTTCATTTTACAAATAGAAAATCGGACAATGTTCTGACACACTCGCACACACGTTTTCCATTTTTGTCAAGGTGAAACTGCACATTTAACGGAAATAAACTTTTTTTATTTATTTTTTTTTAAACTGCTCACTGTTGATGTAAGTTCCTGTAGAAGCCGTCTAGATGGGACAGCCAGTGTAGCCAGGATAAAAGACAATTACACGCCATGGCTTTTATGCCAGTGCTTTCAAGAAGTAATCTCTCATGATGTTAGCCACAGCTGATCTGATTGCAGGGTTTATTTGTACTCCGGGAGGTGCATCACATTCAATTAGTTTCAGCGGTTGGTCACACAGTGATATCTGAGGAGACTTGTTTTTGTCTTGCTGTTTTGGAAGACAATGCAGCAGTACATTTCCTCATACCTGGTTTAAAGCTGATGAGAACGTACACCTGCAGTAGATAAGAGTGTTGTCACTTTTAACACTTTTAGTAGGCAGCATGTGTTGATTTTCCTGTTCATTTTACGGACATGAATTAGCTGTGGCATGGTTGTATTTGCAGTTTAACTTATGTATAATCTTTTGCTGCACTGAAATATTTAAAATGGCCCGTTACAATGTCCATCCAAGCAGGAGGTACATGCAGTTTTGAGAGAATTGTCAATTTCAAAAACAAAATGTTTAAAGAAGCTTGATTGTTTTGTTTTTTTTGTTTGTTTTTTTTCTCTCAAATGCTTTAACTCAGCTGACAGTATAGCAGAAATAAAAGCCATTCATTATATGGTGAATTGTGTGCATTAATGCAGTCATAGAAGATAATTGTGAACTAAAATATGGATTGTAGGGTACTTGGAAGTTTGGATTTTTGTAATGCATTTGTGGCAATTTTATTATTTACTCTCTGAAAAGATGTACTTATTCAATATGTGTATTAATGTGTTACTTTCTTCCTCTTAGGATGATTATGTGGAGGCCCTGGGCAGACTTCACCTCACAGTGTCTCGGGCCTATCGGGTCAATCCAGAGATCAACTTCGAGGTGTTTATCCACAAAGTGGATGGCCTGTCAGACGATCACAAGATCGAGACTCAGAGAGACATCCATCAGAGAGCCAATGACGATCTGGCAGACGCTAGCTTAGAAAAGCTGCATCTCAGGTACACTCAATTTAACATTTTGATTTCTTTTTTTTTCTACATCTGTAAAAGGCTGAAGAATACATCATTTCATCCCTGCTGCCTATGCAAGCACATGTTGGTGTACAGAGTCATTTCAAATTATAGTCCAACACACACACACACACACACACACACACACACACACACACACACACACGCTCTCACACTCTGTGTATTATGGGTTACTTATCTTAAGAACTAGTAGAGCTCAACTCATGAAGTAACTTTTTTAAACCTTCAGTTCATCTGAAAATATCAAATCATCACTCACTCAATCACCAAAATTGGAGGTGCATGGTTTTGTTTGGACAGCGATGTCTAACGGCCACTGTCACAAAATCAAATCAACAACCTACTTTCAACTACATAATGCTTGCTCACACATCAGTACTTTAAAAAAAAAAAAAATAATTCACCGAACAGTTTAAATTGTCCCAATTCGTGTCACCTGAGTCTGCACATGTAGTACAACACCGTCATTATCTGAGGCATGTGACTTGGAATTTAATTCCAGAGTAGGAATTTCATCAAGATGGTTCCAACATTATGTAAAACTTCCCTGAGCAGCGTTATTAGATTAGATTCAACTTTATGTTCATTTAGCAGAGTACAGGTACAGAGCCAATGAAATGCAGGTGACATCCAACCATAAGTGCAAAAGAAGCATTAAATACCAACGTGCAGGTTGAGTACAGTATTCTGTGCAGTTATGTAGATGATAGAGATTAATTATGTACAACAGTGTATAGTTAGATAAATACAGGTTTTCCAGATTACAGGTATACAGTGACAGATAAGGAGTATAGAGGGTTATGTACATAGAGTATAAATAGACATTCTATATAAATTATTTATTTAGCACAGGTTTATGGGCAGGTTATGGAATTAAAAAAAAATATATATTGTGCATATTTGGGTGTAAGCAGTGCAAGGGCATTGATGAAACAGTGCAGAAGTAAATGTAAACGGTGCAGAAGTAAACAGTGCTAGATTAAATGGTTAAATGTCATCAATATGAAAGCTTGTGTGTATCAGTGGTAACATGAGACAACGTGATAGGGTAGGGAGGTGTTTCATAAAGCCAAAACTCGAGAGCACAAACTAGAACTGACGTGTGTGACGATATCTGTGTGTGTGACACAGCAGTTCAGGGCAGGAGCTTATTGGTCGGTTAGTTCTGTGGTTTCAGTAGTGTTGATGTACAGCGGCCTGTGGCCTGCATACTCTTAGTGTTACTGTGAGATTCCTCTTTGACTTCCTAATGAAGAAACTATGACCCATGCTTCAGATACCGGAGCGGATATGATCCAAGGTCCCATGGTCTGACATATTTAAGTAAAGGCTAAATTACGCATGTGTCATATTGCCCATATTGTCACTGTACAGTAGTTCACAACATCATCACTGCTGCTGGAGATTTATTAGCTTGTTGTTTTCTGAGGAAAATATTACTGCGTCATGTAACCTGAGGAAATAGTCCTTCAAAAGGCCTCGGCTGAAATAATCACTTGATCAATGGCTTAGTCAATAGACAGAAACCTAATTCATGACAGTGTTGTTAATTGATTACAGAAGTCATTTTTCAAGTAAAATACTACAGTAATTATTTGCTCGTTAAATGTGAGGATTTGTTTGCTTTTCGCCATTATACTCTGTAAATTGATTACCGTCGGCGTATTTTTGATAGCCATTCATCACACGACTAATCAGGTTATCAATAAATGATTCCATAATAGAGCTGAAAGAATAATAGATTAGCCGACGTAAAGAAAATTGGTTGGTAACAATTTTAATAATTGATGCAATCAATCAAGTTTTTTTTTCTATCAATGCAAACTGCAAACAAAATAATTACGGTTCCCACTTCGCAAATGTGATAATTTTCTCTGGTTTGTTGTTGTAACTGTAATATTTTGGGGATTTTAAACACTGGTCAGATAAAACCAAAAAAAGTCAGCAAGACGACATCAATTTAGGCTCTGCAAGATTGACGGTTGATTTTCACTGTTTTATTACATTTTATAGGAAACGGATTAATCGATCGTGTGCTGCGGCCCCAAAACAAAAAATAAAAATAATGAATAACTGCAGCCTTCACCCTGACACACTGTGTAGAGAAACTTGCTACGTACGACATTAAACAGGCTGTCCTGGCTGATCCCGGTCAGCTCTGCAGCAGCTTTACCGTTGCTGTTTGCTCTGTGTTGGCACACGCTGCACTGTTTTATGTGGGGTGAGATTGTTGTTTATTTCAGCTAGACAGCCGGAGCGGTCCAGGATATATAGCGGAGCTGAGATGTTTTTTTTTTTTTTTTTTTTGGCTTTGCCTTGTGACTCTCTGGTGCTTTCATCACTGTAATACATTGTAAAGTTGAGCTTTGCCAAGTGTATGCAGACAGTTCCATTTGGCTCAAGTCACTGGCTTCCTTAGGGTCTGACCTTTTTTTATTTATATATCTTAGTTACTAAACTCCATGAGTTATGTGTGTCCACTTTTGTCATATGACGATGTTTTTTTTGCTAACATTTGTTTTTCATTCCAGTGTTTTTTATGTCTGAATCCGGCTTAAACGCTTAGATTAACATCTCTGTTCTGCCATCCTGTGTCTGTTTGTCATGCGAGCTCGTGACTATCTGTATTTTTACCTGCTTTCATATGTGTTTGAGGAAGTGAGAAGCGTTTCCTACTATTAACTGCTTATTCACTTCCTTTTTTGTTTTTCTCATTCAGCTTTTACTTGACAAGTATTTACGACCACTCCATCTTTGAGGCCTTTAGCAAAGTGGTGCAGAAGCTCATCCCTCAGCTTCCCACTCTGGAGAACCTCCTAAACATCTTCATTTCTGTAAGTTAAGAACAGCCAACTCTTTGTGAATGAAGCTTTTGTAAGTTTGTCATTGACCAGCGTGATTTATGTGAGTCACTGCCCGCTCTGATGCCCTTTATGGTGAGCAGTTCCTCCAATGCCCTCATAGTCCTTGATTGTAATGCTGGTCTGTGGATGTTGCACATATTCCCAATGATAATATTTTAATATTGCTGTTGATAACACCCAACAAGCAGCCCTGCCTCACACGATATTTACAAATATTTTTTTATATATTTTGTGTGTTCCAAAATGAACTTACTAGTTTGGTATCCAGACCGTTTAGATCATTTAAGAAAAGTATTCAGTGTCAGACAAAATGATCCCCTTGAAAAGGGTTAAGTGTAAAGCTCCATCTCTCTTTTTGGATGTTATATTTCATGATTAAGTACTGAGAAATACTTCAAAGAGCATTTAATTGAACTCCGTGCCTCTGCCTTTGGAATGACTTGCAAGATTCAGCTTTGAAACGTTTGATTTTTGGTTGTGTATATGTCGCCTGTTGGCACACATCCTGTCTTCTTGACAGGAGAGGATTAAAGTGGCATTTAAACCGTAAAGTGGAATCTTGTATTTTGAAGCTTTGTGGAGTGCAGCCCAGTGCTTCTTTTAGTTGCCTCTTATTTTCGTGGCTGTCTTATAGCGATGGGCGATATGAATACAATCCTCTATCATGGTATATGGAATTTAAATCACAGTATTTACATCTATCAATAGTAAACATGGTGAAATGAAGAAGGTTGATAGTCAAAACATAATTTAACATCAGTACCGGACTTCCTTATGTGTATTGATACATTTCGGGAAAGTCTATTGAAATATTGTTAATGAATAAAATGTATAGACAGGATTTTTTTTTTTTCTTTTTTTTCTTCTTCTTATAATCGAGCAAATTCAATACCTGACAAATAAAGGTATTTCACTGATTAAAAATCATATAAAAATAATTAATTAAAATAATAATAATAATTAAATAAAAAATTCAATATTCCCAACAAGCAGTTAATCTCATTGATTTGTGACATTAGCTGACAATGGCATAAACACTACTGAGATATTAAAAGGATAACTACTACCTACTACTACTTCTACTACTCCTGTAAAAGGCATAAAAAAAAACCTAGGGCTAAAACAATATAACATAATTTCATCGTTTTAGTAAGATTAAGATTAATTTATTTGTCAATTATCTTGCTGTGCAACAGGAAACAACAACAATCATACAGACGTACGTAAGAATACATACATAGACTGAAATGTATAAAACCAGATAAAAAAACGGTTAAAACAGTCGACAGTACAGTGTGTAGTAAGTGCTGTAGTATGTAGTTAGCAGGGCAGTGTATTAAAGTGTTATGGTGCTCATCAAGTGTTGATATGCAAGTACTTTTTTTTTTAAAGCAGAAACACTGAAAATTCACCACATCCAAATTCTGAAATGTAAGTATTTGCTGGTTAATTTGGTCTTCTATGATTGGAAGCTGACTATCTTTGGGGTTTGAACTGTTGGCTGGACAAATGAAGCAATTTTATTATGCCAACTTTCGCTTCAGGGAAATGTAGTTTCATTATGGTCTGACATTTTTATAGCCCAAACAATTAATCAAGAAACAAATCGTTAGTTGTTGCCCTAGTAAAATCTTTGACTGGTGCCAAATTAGTATTGTCTCACAGCATTTGTCATCATATCTCCCACCTCTATCAAATGTCCAACGTCTTTACCGCATTATACATTTCTAACACCCCCTTTCTTTCTTGTTGTCTCTTCCTCCTGCATTCCTATTCCTCGCCGTCATCCTTCGCCTAATATTTCTCCCTCACAGAATTCAGGGATAGAGAAGGCCTTTCTGTTTGATGTGGTCAGTAAGATCTACATCGCTACAGACAGCTCTCCTGTAGACATGCAGTCCTATGAACTGTGCTGTGATATGATCGACGTGGTCATTGACGTCTCCTGCATCTATGGGTGAGTGTGTTTTTATAATTGAGGTATGAGTTGTGTTCTCACCTTTTCCTGTCATTCAGATGCATTTTGGCAGACTTAAACTTTATAATAAGTGGATTGAAGACATTTTTAAACATAAATGTCTTAATGATTTAAGAGAGTTCACCCCTGTGTTGTCTGAGGATGCTTTCATTGAAGCATGCTTTAATTTATGCATTTATTTGCTTAATTAAACCCAACCACAAGTTGCAATTAATTCCATTTTAATTTCCACCTGAACACTGTGGTGTTGTGTTGTTCCACACCAGTCTGAGGGAGGACGGCAGTGGCAGTGCCTATGACAAGGAGTCCATGGCCATCATCAAGCTCAACAACACCACTGTGCTGTACCTGAAAGAGGTCACCAAGTTCCTGGCCCTTGTCTGCATCCTGCGGGAAGAAAGCTTTGAGCGCAAAGGTAAACTGTCAGAGAATTCTGTGATCCCCCTGGAGCTCATTTGGCTTAATTAGGCTAATGGTAGTCTCGCATTGCCTAGTCCACACAACATTCCGGGATAGGAGAAAAACGTGCTCTGGTTTATTGGCATTTCTTCTTCGTCTTGGGCGGCACCAAGCGTCGGGCGGAGCCACGGTGCCTCTGCAAAGTAGCCTTGGGAAGGAACTTGTTTTGGTGGAACGTGTACGTTCAAAAGTTGTTTTTAGTCGTGCAACAGAAAACTCAGATTGGACTGATAGTCTAGCTAGCTGTCTGGATTTACCCTGCAGAGATCTGAGGAGCAGTTAACCACAGTCCTCATAAATCGGAAATGGAACGTCGTCGAAATAAGACTAGGCTAATGGTGATGTGGCCTTAAGTCAAGTGTTTTCATATTTTCTGCCACATTATTCTAGAATTGTAGCAAGTCTGTACCTACATGTATACAGAGTGTATGACGTCCTATGCATTGTAATGTGTTGCAATTAAGTGCATTAAAGGGAAAATACAGCGATTTTAGTATATAGAACTTTCATGAAGTTGGGGGATTTACAAGAGACAGATTTTAATAAATGGTAAAAACTGATGCAGCAGAGGCCGAGACATCCTGACTTTTACCCCCCGAGTATGAGTCCAACTCCAAAAACACTGGATTCTACACTTCTTATATTAAAACTCAATAGCATATTTTAAGAGACCCTCCTTGCTGTGAGAGTGAAATAACCCTGATGGCATTCTCAGGGTTATTTTCTCTCAAAAGCTACAAAAGAAATGACATCATCTTGGTAGTATTCCTCGTGACGAATAAGCTGATCTTCATCCGTTAAATTGGTCCAGTGCCTCTTTAACTTTGCAATAAATGCTGCATTTTGAAATGTTAGAAGGTTCAGATTTTGTGTGACTCTGTGTCCGGGAGATGCTTATTGTTTGGCGTCTTTGTAGTATGATGTTTATGTTTATTACTTTATTACATATATAGAAATTGCATTATTATAAGGTGTTCCTGTTACAATGCAATACAAGAGCAGACCACAAACTACAGCTCAATGTCTCAAAAGTGACCATAGAGGGAAATCAACACCTGTCAGCCTTAACACTGTTGTGGATGGGTATTTCATTGGGTTACATTATTCTACAGATGTTCATGTTATTCTGTCTTTATCATGTAGAAGTTTTGTGGTACATTTTTGGATGCACCATAGTTTATGGAGAAAACTTGAATCTGTGCATGTTGGATGCATGAAAACAAATACAAAATGATTAGTTCCTGAGATACTTCTAGCACTACCTCTCCTCCCACTTTTCATGTTCTTACAACTAGGCCTGTCGCGATAGTCAATTAATCACACGATTAAAAAAAGCTCCATAATTTGCATGCGTGTTCTCTCTCTCTCTCTCTCTGAGACTGGCGGACCACTCTCGGTTCCTTAGTGTAACGAGGAGTGAACCCTCTTGTCAGTCGCATGGTCTTTGTGTGGGGGCAGGACTCCTGGCCATCCTGGAGAGAGAGAGACGTAGAAACGCTAGTTTAGAGTTGGAGCAGGGTTTCCCGCAGCAGTTAAGGCGGCATCAAAAGAAGAGCGATATCCGCCGTTTTACTCGCCGTCTTCTTTCTCCCTTTCATTCCAAAGCACACAGTTGACAACCTGCAAGTGGAAGCGGTGGAGACAGGCTCGGACATACACGCCGCACTGGACTTGTCAGTCTCGCAAGCGGTTTCAGAAAAGTGGATGCATGTGTCCGACAATGCACAGAACATTAACCGGTACAAGCCTACAAACTGTCCGCTTCACCAGAATGAAGGCTGAAAAACAGAACTATTTTTGTACAAACATTTACTCGTCATGTGGCTGGCAGATAGATAGATAGATAGATAGATAGATAGATAGATAGATATAATTTATTAATTATATATTATTTAAATTTAATATTTAGTGTCTGTATTCTATCGCACAAACACTCGACGAATGCTGCAAACATTTGACAGCCAGTACGAACTGCCTGGGAGAACATATACGTGTCACAAACGGCAATTCCACAACTGTACAACAGCGTGAAAGACGACATACTGAAGGAGATCAAAGACCTATTGTGGATATTTCAAATGTCTTCCTGTTCCAGTGTTAAATATTCTTTAGAAATAAAAGTTTATTGATCTTTGAAAAGGTGTACCTGCATTATTATGCCATTATCATTATATTAGATGAAAATCGTCTCGGAACGACAATATTATCGTTTATCGCAATAATTTCTGGGACAATTTATCGTCCAGCAAAATTTGTTATCGTGACAGGCCTACTTACAACGCATCGCAAATAATACCGTATTGGTCCGAATATAAGACGACCACCCCCCGCCCCCCCTTTTTCAAGACTAATTTTTAGAAAAATACTTTCTAAAAGCCAAATGTTTTCATAAAGAAAATAATTTTATTAGGCTCTTGTTTTTAAACATCTTTTTAAATAAAATATTTTCAATATCTTTTTTAGATGAAAGTGTCACACTTAAATTAATGGTAAATATTTCCAAGGCCTTCAGCTGAATGAGTGCTCTGGTAATGGGCATCCCATCATTCCGTTTTTCTGTCACGTAATCACACACGCTCCTGTCAATCTCTTGGAAGCAGCCACTTTGAGGACCACGCTAAGACATCTCCATGACAACGCCTCGTTGTACTTCCATTCTACTTCCGACTTCCAGGCTTTTTGTAGCTGGATATATCATTTTGTTTCGTCTGTATGAATGTGGAACCATTCCATATAACGCTACCGTGCTTTCGGGCGATCGTTTTTTTTCGACCAGCTGTTTTGTAACACTAACATTAAACGGATTATCATTTTATTTCTATAGTTTATAGCTGACTTCTCTATTGGCTGTTGAAACAGGTGACATCCCTTACGTTCTGCGACTTGAACAGCTGAAAGTCTAGACCCCGATTATAAGACGACCCCACTTTTTCAGACTTTTTTCTAGGAAAAAAAAACCCTGTCTTATATTTGGACCAATACGGTAGTTAAGAGCCTAACATGACTGAGTACACCAAATAATTGTGTGTTTGCATTTTTCCTTCAGTTTAAATATATATATTTTTTGTAATCAGGACATTTCTGACCCTTTTGATCTATATGCTGAATCAACGTCAATTTATTTCAATCCCATGAAAAAGAAGAAATGCTCTAGGAACTACATGATGCCAGACCCCCCCTCCCCCCAGCCTGTTTGATGGTCATGTCTGGCCCGTGTATTTGAAATGCAAAAACACTGACCTTCTTTAGTGTATATTGCTACAAAGCAAGATGTCATAATAAAATCTGTGTGTCTTTCTTGCCACTTTAGGATTAATAGACTACAACTTCCACTGTTTCCGGAAGGCCATCCATGAAGTATTTGAGGTGGGTGTTTCCACCCAGCGTCCAGTGGGCTCTCAGGCGGTGGGCTCGCCCTGCACCAAGGCCGTTGCACTGAATGGCACGCCGCGCAACACTGTCTAGACCCTGATGCAAAATAAAAAATAAAAAGACGCAAAAAGAGGAGAAAGGAAGGATGGAGAAGGGCTAGAGAGCCTGTAGAGGAGAGACTGCTCAACTGGGGCTCACCGGCACGCCAATCACAATCCCTTGCTCCCAGCACCCAAAGTACTGCGAGACGGCTTGAGCCAAGAGTGTGTGAGACGACACGGGAGCACATCGGGGTTAGGCTTATCAAGCTAAGATAGAAGGGAAATTTCAGCATTCGTTTCAGGTGAATGCAAGGCACCGTGATGGCTGTGAGGAAGTCAAAGAGAGTCAAACTGTCCCTGGACAGGAAAAGGTTCAGGATCTTTCTTTGGATTTCCTAAAGCAGTCAAAGGCTGTGATAATTAGCTGCTGGTCCCTCCTTAATGAACAATGGGAGGAGGGAAAACAAACCCTTGTTGTAACCTCTTGTTTATGGACAAACTGTGAAGTCAGTTTGCAGGAATCTTATCTAGTGATGAACCCACCCCGACCACTTCTGTGCAGATAAAAAAAAGAAAAAAAAGAAATAGATGGTGGATGTGAACTGCTAGTCCTAACCCACATATGTTCAGAGATGGCCTTATGTAGATAAAGCTTGTCTGCAGAGCAAGCTTTCTCTAACCACCACTCACCTCACCCTACCTGAATGCTGCCCAAAACTCGCTTTTTGGTTTCACTTATGAAGGGAAAACAAGGTTTTGTGAACAGACTGAAAAGGGATTGTGCTGTCCATCCAATTGTGTGGGTGTATGCAGGTGTGTGTGTGTGTGTGTGTGTGTGTGTGTGTGTGTGTGTGTGTGTGTGTGTGTGTGTGTGTGTGTGTGTGTGTGTGTGTGTGTGTGTGTGTGTGTGTGTGTGTGTGTGTGTGTGTGTGTGTGTGTGTGTGTGTGTGTGTGTGTGTGTGTGTGTAGTGTGTGTGTGGATGCAGGTGTGTGTGGATGCAGGTGTGTGTGGATGCAGGTGTGTGTGGATGCAGGTGTGTGTGGATGCAGGTGTGTGTGGATGCAGGTGTGTGTGTGTGTGTGTGGATGCAGGTGTGTGTGGATGCAGTGTGTGTGTGTGTGTGTGGATGCAGGTGTGTGTGTGTGTGTGTGGATGCAGGTGTGTGTGTGTGTGTGGATGCAGGTGTGTGTGTGTGTGTGGATGCAGGTGTGTGTGTGTGTGTGTGGATGCAGGTGTGTGTGTGTGTGTGTGGATGCAGGTGTGTGTGTGTGTGTGGATGCAGGTATGTGTGTGTGTGTGTGTGTGTGTGTGTGTGGATGCAGGTGTGTTTAAGTGTCAATGAAAGGTTTTGATTAGATCCCAGACTGGGATCTTTTTACAGAAAGAGTATGTCTTTCTTTTCAATAACAGCAGCTTAGCATAATGAACTATTTTCAATCAGTGAAAGTAACTCTTCTGTGTGTGTGTTCCACTGAAAATCTAATTTTTGATTGACTTCATAGTAGTTTGTAAAAAAATAAATAAAATAAAAATGAGTTTGGTGGAAATTTGGAAATGGTCTTTGCAAAAGCACTGCCAAAATGATTAAATGACTCAAACGGTAAAACAATGGAAATATGTCGTGATTAAGACCTTATTTGTTGCCATCTAAGAAAGAATATATTGGGCTGAGATGGAGGACTGGTGGAGGGGTTCACACTCCACATTACTCCACATTAGCAGTCTTAAGACATTTTGGGATGATGATGATATGAACTAGTTCAAACTTGCATGTTTTTCCACCTACAGTTTCAGTCCTGCCCAAAATGATTAACCTATGTTTTGTATTTAGTTTGGCTCAGTTCAGCAGGATTCACAAGAATAAAAAAAATGTACCCATTCCAAGCATGCATACATCGGTTTGTTGTCAACTTGTATTGTTCTTAACCGTAACACTGCTCATTGCATTCAAAGGTGAGAAAGTGAAAATGAAACTAACCAACACGATTAAACCGATGAGGAAAAAGACCAAATTTCATTAGTTTTGCCATTACAAGGACACACAATATGTCTGTTTCTTTAATCAGGAGGTAGACCAGGATCCTGACTCACAAAGCAGGATTAACATGTTATCTTGATACATTTGCTGAGTAAAGTACCTGTAAAACATTTGCGTTCCAGATTTAAAGGTGTTTTCGGATTTTACTCTGCAAAGTTATTCCGGTAACTCTCTTCCGGTGATCTTGCTTCTTCAAACAGGCCCCGAGATCTTACCAACCTAGTCATTAGCAGTCACCTGAAAATAAACACTTGCACATCAGAACTGTGATGGATGATTGATTTCATGTATTTGTGATGCTATACTATGTGAAATAAATGAACATTTTAATTTTGTTTTTGTCAATGTAATAATTGGCCAAGCAGTATATAAATACTGAATCATCTTACCGCTATCTGAAAACAGTCTGTTTTTTTTTTAAGGAAGTACCTAAGAGGCGAAATGAAATGATGCTCCTAATAGCCCTTAATCTAATGCAAACCTAAAAAACGAACACAGGATGGCGCTCTAGGACTACTCCATTGTTCCCCCACAGTGTATTGTTATTCATGTTTGCCCCTTCTCTAAGCCCAATAACTGTTTTCATACTTGTTAAATTTACAGTAAGCATGCATCATTTTCTGAACCTGTATGGTGAATTATACAGCCTGTTAAAGTATGACTGTAAATGTCAGCTGCTTTCATAACCACAGAGAGCAGTTGAGAGAACCCATTTCATTTATTGGGCCTGCAGTATGACCACAGCAATAGAGTATATTGGATTATTTAGTATTGATGTAACATACGCTTTAGCTCACATACAATTTGTAAAGAAGTGAAGTTCATGTTTCCTGGATATTTTCTATATCTTAACAGTCTAAATGACCTTTTTAACCTTTGCTAAAATGCTCAAAATAAGATGTTCAGTGATGCTCTAATATAAAAAACAGATCCACTGTTAATTGTTTTTTTGAGTTGGCTACTGTTCTTTTGGCATTATAATGACTAAGAAGGGAAGGGGGGAAAAAATCCCCTTACTGGTTTAGTGCATATAAAAACAACTCGCTGAATAGCTTCACCATGCAAGTTATTCACCAGTTAAGTTAAATAAGCCTCACAGCTACTGTCACGACCCATTATGTGGGGAGTAGGCGAGACAGCTAAACACCACTTCCACACAATTTAGATGCAATAAAACACTGACAGCTTTTTTATCCACTTCATTAAGCCAGTAATTTCTTATAAAAATCTCCCACATTAATCCTGGCCACGGTTTCCCAACGGTTCCTTAAGCTCTCCTCCAACCTTAGCTGCCTTGCTTTGATGCTTACTCAAATAGGCGCTAATTTGAGATAAATTATGCATCTGCATGTAGACTACCCATGCCAAGGAATATAAAGTGTGACACTCTGAATAATGGTGAATTAAAGCAAAGTGTGATATCTCGACGGCCTAATGGCAGATAGGTTAGACCTGTCATCCTGATGGTTTGTTGATCTGCGATCACATCATGTTCGGAGAAGGGAAGAGGTCGTGTTTATGATGTTTTGAAGATCATTTGGATATGGAGCCCATGATGAAGTTACTCAAAATCTATTCTAGTGTAATATTTATTATCCTTTTAATGTTGATAAAATAAGATAAACAATGTTATTATAGCAGCAGACAGAACAGATGCATTGATAAGTTTAACATAATAATAATAATAATAATACTTCGTACTTATGAACAGCTACTACATCCAAGTGAAACATAAGAAAATAAAAGGTCCCAAATATATACACAGACATAAATAGTAACTATTAAGTGTATTGAGACAAAAAAAAAGTCTGTGAAGTTGATAAAAAACGTAAATCAGAAATTACACTTAAGGGTATGAAATTGAGTGGTGTTTAGAGTGTTGTGTGACTGCATATATCAGTGTTCCCGGCTTTAAAAAAAAAGAGTTATTGCACTTGTACCAGCAAAACTGAGGAGTTGCAGCGTCCGCCTAGCCCGGCCCACCTGCTTCTCGTCATAGTCATCAGATTCATTTACCATATAATCAATAATATAATCAGAGTAGAGGGAGGCAGGCCAGTACAGCCCGATCCGGTTGGGGAGAGTTCTAGCCCGACCAGGCTCCTCTCCCTAACCTGTCTCTCTTAGTTATGCTGTTATAGTTTTAGACTGCCAGGGGACTTCCTTCCTTTGACACACTGAGCTTCTCTCTCCTCTCTTTCCATTTGTGTCCATCCATGTCCCAGAAATGCTTGTTACTAACCTAGCTCTGGGGAGCTTATTCCCCGAAGTCCTTCTGTTTTTTTTTTTCGCCCAGCATTCCCTGGATTAAGGTGGCACCAAAATCATGGTTGCAGTTGTCACCGTGGTCCTGCTGCACGCCCTGCTATGCCCTGTTACACCCTGCTACGCTCTGCGGTGCCCTGCAGTGCCCTGCAGTGCCCTGCTACGCCCTGCTACGTCCTCCTACGCCCTGCTACATCCTGCTATGCCCTGCTATGCTCTGCTGTGCCCTGCTACATCCTGTAACGCCCTGCAGTGCCTTGCTATGCCATGAACTACTACAACTACTATTTCTAGTCATAGTTCCATTATCTTTATTGTGACTATTATTGCCACTGTTCATCACACCCCCAACCGGCACCGTCAGACACCGCCTACCAAGAGCCTGGGTCTGCCAAGGTTTCTTCCATAAAGGGAGTTTTTCCTCGCCACTGTCGCACTAAATGCTTGCTCTTGGGGGAATTACTAGAATTGTTGGGTCTTTGTATATTATAGAGTGTGGTCTAGACCTACTCTATCTGTAAAGTGTTTTGAGATAACTCTTGTTATGATTTGATACTATAAATAAAATTGAATTGAAAACTAAAGTGTGAAAAGTGTGCGTCTTATAACGCAAGATAGTAATGTAAAAGCTTACATATGGCAGTGTCTATATAATCTAGACTAACTAATGTTGTTAGATTTTTATTTTACCATTGTCCCATAAGTGTGTTCATTCTTAATGAAAGTGTTTACTTGATGGCTGTAATAAAATAACATCAACAACCCTCGCTGAATTGAAAGTAATAAACAAAACAACAATCTCATTAGACAAGTCAAAAATGTCCAACATGAGTTGAGTCAAAATTTGAATCATGAAATTGGTAAAAAACATACCTCAACTCCATTGATTTTTAGTGCACCTGGATCATGTCATATCTACTCAATACAGTGACATGATACAATCTCTAGATGGGGCTGTTGTCTGCTGTTTCAGCTGTTGTCCCTCACTCTTCTCTCAGCCTTTCTGCTTCACAGTGCAGGCAACATGGAGATCAGCATCACATACAGATCGAGAGAGCCAGAGTAAAAGAAGACTGAGGAGAAGTTGAGGAAGCAGTAGAGAGAGGGAGCTGCATGATGTACAACTGTAATTTGGCACCGTAGAGGCTGCTGAAATTGCCTTGCTTTATCAAAGGCAACGTTGCTTTGCCCCCTGTCCCTAATAAGGAAGCTTAACCAATAATGAAATAAAGCCAGCAGAACATACTTTTGCCTGTGATGTCACGCTCATTTCGGCACGCCGGTCCGCCCTTCATCTTAGATATCTTAGTATCATTACTGCAATGATATTGCCATTAGGTTCTTAATAAAACTCAGCTATGTCTTATCTCCCATCTTTACATTTTATTAGCCATGCTTATGAGAGACGAGGGGAAAATGATGAGACTAAGTGAGACATCTAAGATAGGTGATGAATGTAATACAGGCTTCATTTGTTCTATTGTGAAGTAATGCAGCTTTAGTGAGTGTGATTATGTAGCATGGACAAGTGAAGTTGTTGCTGAGATGGACAGTTTAGAGAGCTCTCAACAGCATGTCTCTAAAAAGGTAATGATGTTTTTGACAGTGCTTCTTCACTTCTTGACAAAATGATAAATTATTAAGTTTCCAGTTGTTCATGAAAGGGACATAATGCAATGATAACATACTTTGATTATAAGTCTGCTGGTGTGATATTTAGCATACAAAGTAACTTTTAAATCGTAAACACAAATACCCAGTAATATGCCCATGGGTAAAGATATAACTTACATAATAGCAGATAATACAGTAACAGTGCAGACATTCAGATTTAGCTGTTGACTTTGGAGGAATTTGCACAGCCTTAAAAGTAAAAACATAAATAATAAGATAATATGTGCCAAACCTCTTTGTGATGATGTTTGATGCGTTTCTATTTCCATCTGGAATATAGGGAATTTCTGCGACATATTTCTTTTTACTACTCTTCTCTTGTTACAAATGGCTTTTTTTTAAAAAAGAAAATGAATCGTCAACTATGAATTAAGCGTTTATTTTTCAAGCATAAATACCAAACATTCCCTTGTGTCAAGCCAAATGATTGATTGATTAATTGAGAAAAACAATTGCCAGATTAAACGATGAATGAAATGAAAATAACTGTTTGCTGCAGCTCTAAAGTCTATATGGTTGATTCATTTTCAACGGTTAAAAACCTGTGTTGGAAAACACTCAAGCCTAAACATTGTTTATTTCAAGGGACGTTGAGGCTACATGATTTAGCCTAGAATATCCCATTTTTCAAAAAAATCTTTCGACCTGTCACCATATAGCTGTTGCACTGATCGAAAACTTTTGGCAGTTTGCTGCTTCTGTTGCAATTGAGTCTAATATGAAGTAATATGAAACCAAAACACACCTGCCATTAGATATTCTCCTTTTTAATTTCTTTTCCAGTTTACCCAACTCATTGACTACCCTTAATCTGTTGGAGAGGGACAGAAAAGGGGAAGGATAATGAAAGTGGGAGTTAAAGGAAGGGACAGGCGTCTCCTGTATTTTCTCGGTCAGGCAGCAGAGCGTGGAGCGGAGAGGCCAGTGGGCCAGCAGCCAGCTAATGGGGACCAGCAGTGAGCAGGGGCCGGGGACAGGGCTGACAAAAGGAGCAGCGACAGATGCCATTATCTCAGCCTCATGCAGATACAATGGAGCTGGACGACACAGGCCCTGACACTGACAGATGTGCATGACTGTGTGTGTGTGTGTGTGTGTGTGTGTGTGTGTGTGTGTGTGTGTGTGTGTGTGTGTGTGTGTGTGTGTGTGTTTGCAGAGCTGATTTGAATATAATAATAATGAAATGTGTCGGTGACGTCACTGACCCCAGGTGTGACACGGGGAAGAAACAGGTATCCTGTAGTTGTGCGCAGGTTGCAGACATCAGTATTCGCTGAACTCTCCTGTAGTTTAGTGGAAGAGTGGAGCATCGGTGGGTTGTTTAGGCTGAAGAAGGAAGCTTCTTGCAGGAACTGTGTGTGTGTGTGTGTGTGTGTGTGTGTGTGTGTGTGTGTGTGTGTGTGTGTGTGTGGGGGCTAAGAGAGGGAACGTGTGTGTACACTGTGTGAGGTTAATGGAACACGATAGAGGAGAAGTGGATTATCATGGAGACTACAATTTTTTGGTAACACTTGTCTGAGCTCCTCTGCACCCCCTGCATGCATACATGCGTGTATATGCGCGTATGCAATTGGAGTGTGTACTTGAGTATAGCCTACATGACCCTGTCTTGTTACAGTAAGGCAGCTAGATCAGTCACCCATCACTTGCTTAGAATTCAGGGGCATCGTGAAAAGCACATCACATTTGGTCCCAAATTTCCCTGGGTGCTACTCTAGACCTTAAAATATGCAGCAGCATTCACTACACCCAAGGATGTTCTGGTCATTTGGACAACCAAAAACGTCTCAGGGTGGGGTTTTGGAGGGGGGATATGAGGGGGATGTGGCAATGCGTTTAGCAGTATTGGCAAAGGCAGAGAAGGGCTGTTAAGCAGCAGTTTTTTGGGAGGGATAAGAAATGTGAGCTTTAGCCAGTGTAGTGCGGTGACATGGGACAGCGTTATTGACTGTGGCGGTGCATGCTGACAGTGGATTGTCAGCCCCTGCAGTCATTTGCCAGACTGAGCGAATGCAGGGATCAGAGTTTTTGGAGCTTAGAGAACGAGAGAGGAAATATGAAGAAAGTGAGAAAGAGAGGAATGGCAAGAAAAAAAAAGGAGAGAGCAAAGACTGGCAGCCATACAAATGCTTGAGTATGCACATAAAACACGCACGCACGCACGCACGCACGCACGCACACACGCACACACGCACACACACACACACACACACACACACACACACACACACACACACACACACAAACACACATACACTTAGCTGTGGATGCCCCACTGAGTGTCTGACACTGATGCTGCCAGACTAATCAGGATACTCTCTCTCTCACTTGCTCATTAGTGTTAGAGAATAAACCAGACAGTTATGACGTTGTAATGACGGTGTGTCTTGCTGTTGTACCCGTGTTTGGTTCGGTTTGAGAGGTTTGAGTTTTGAGTTAAGTTTTAAGTCCTAGTTTTTATGGTGCTCGAAACAGGTCAAGCTGTCCTACTTCTAATGGTTCCCCACATGACACAAGCAGCAATATTTTCATCTTTTTTTTTTTAGCGGCCGTATAAATTCTGCTTTCTTTCTTAGATCAAGACTAATGAGCTAACTTTTACAACAACACACACATTAAGGGCTTCAATAAGGATTTTTAAGATAAAATCCTTACTTTTACAGAGGTCGCCTGTCGCAGAGTCCAATGGTGTTAATTGGACATGTGCAAATTTTAATAAAACTGTGTTCAATTACTCTAAGCCAGTTTGGAGCCAGGCCTGTAGTTTGCTGTGAACACCACCTGAAGAAAAGATTAAGGACGAACTTTTTAAAGCTGGAAGAAAAACTAATGGTGGTTAGAGAGCTATAGGTAATAGATAAATACTTGCACTGAGATTCAAGGGAATGACTAACAATAACGGACGACTGCCCTCTTAAGGCCGTTGGATCCGCTGGACAACGGGTCATGGATACATTGGGTTTTTCCAAGGTCTGTACTGAAACCAGATCATCAGTAAAACCGTAGGCAGGAAGCCCCGTCTCAAACCAAATATTTGGGCTTTATTCAGACGAAAGAGAGCAACTGTAATTGTTTTTCCCCACTGTAAAAAGTTTACTTCTTTCAAAGCTTATTTCCTCCAAAATGTATTTTAACAGAGGGTTCATGGTCACATAAATACCTGACATTTACCACGAACGATTTTACTAATCATGATTTTACTCAACAAATCAAGCTTTGCATTTCTGTCACGATAACTGTCTGCTGCTGGGTCATAAGGTGAGGATACAGGGATACTGCGAGGACAAAGCTGTCCTCTTTGTCATAGATTGTACAAGTCTCTGGAACTCTACTGGAGAGATGAACACCATTTTTCTAAAAGATAATTCCTCATTTGGTGTTTTGACGAGGTGAGCGTTGTCTTGCACGTCCCATATTAGGTGTTCAGTGGGGTTGAGATCTGGTGGCTTGAAATGCCACAGCATTTGACTCACATCATTGTCATTCTCATTAAACCATTCAGTGACCCCTTGCGCCCTGTATGGAGGTATTTGCATGTGTTGTTTCTCTACTCATTTATTCAGGGTTTTCCTTTAATTTCTTACCTGTCTGTACTGTATATGTCCCTGTCAGAGACTGAAATCTGTAGTGATGTACTTTTTTGATCATTTTCAAAGGAGGCTTTTAGTAACACTGAAAAGGAAATGGTATTTCAAAATGAATGCATCCTTAACCAGCTCATGATATTTCAGCAAAATGTCCTTCACAACACTGTAGGACATGCAGACTTTATTATCCTTTCCAATAATGTTTGGCGTTTTTATGTTTTCTCTTTACAGCCCAGGCATGTCCTTTAGCCATCCACGTTTTATTTTTCTTGGTTTGTTGTTCCTAAAGGGAGCAACAACAGCACATAGAATACTAAAGTATCTGCTATTAAAACACTGAACAGGCTCCTTGGTGTTGTAATAGCTGTCAAAAAGGCCTCTGAGAATTTTTGGGCAGAAGTGGATTTAAAGACGATGGAGTGGACTTGTGCAGAGAGACTGAGGGGGATTGTAACGCAACAGAACATTAGAGACAGGGATCCTCAGGTCACATATAATCCCCAGGTCTCCTAAACATAAAAGGTAAGGTTTATGTTTTAAATGCAATACACTCAATACATCTGATACAATTAGGTGTGAGACCACTGGACAGCAGTGGTACAATACGTACAAAGATTGTAAAAGTAACGATACAAAATGTCAAAAGTAAAAAGTACTTATTATACAGTAAAGGCCCCTGCGACTGATATATTATTATACAGGACATCGTTAGTGTTGTATAAATACTTATGTAGCATTTTACTGTTTGTGGTTGGCTCAAGTGGAGCTAGTTTTAACTACTTTATATAATGTCAATAGTTGATGGTAACTAGGTCAAGTGGTTTTCAAAACTAGGATTCAGGTCCCTTCAAAAGATCAAGATTGATCTAAGGGATAAAAAAAAAAAAAAAACTTCTGTTCTGCTACACAACTATGTATTTGTCTTTAAAAAAAAACGTTTTTGTAGTCTTTGATTTTGTGGGGGAATATTGGATACATTTACACTTTATTATCAGTTGGAAACAGGAAACATTCTTAATGTAGGTGGAAAAAAATGTTGAGGAAGTATAAAGTTGCTGGAATGAGATGGAGTACTCAAGTACTCAAGTAAAGTTCAAGTTTCTCAAAATTACACTTAAGTACAGTACCTGAGTTAATTTACTCCAATGCTCCACCACTGCTGGACAAACAACATACACAGATACTAAAATGAAAAAACAGTTGACCTTTATGCACATCAGGGAATCAGAGGACCTCGGAGGTGGAAGTTGATGAACATATGTGGATGTTGTAGACTGTAAGGGCCAATCAACAAGTGTGGAAGTAGCTGAGAAAGGAAATGAAAGGTCGGAGGATCACACCCGGATATTTGCTTGTTCCCTTAGAAAACTTTGGAAACTTAGAATACTTTCCTTCTGCCATTCCCTACTTCCTTCCTCTCTACATCTCAATATGGCAGTCATGCTAATGACCCTACTGTCTGGCCTGGCAGTTTCTCATAACAGAACTTATCAGCACCGAACAGGAGTATGGGCATTTTTAAACTCTGCTACAGCCCCCCTCTCTCTCTTGCACACACACACACACACACACACACACACACACACACACACACACACACACACACACACACACACACACACACACACACACACACACACACACACACGCATGCATACATACACTCTGTTACTATTCAGTAGACTTGCTGGGAACCTGTGCTGAGGCCCAGATTGAAAATGTGATGTGTGCTAATGCATTCAGAACAGAGGTGAGGTTGGTCCTTTCCTTTTCTGTAAGCCAACAGTGGGAACACCAGCCCCAATACGATGAGCTAGAAAGGCAAGCACATTACAGTGGCTGAGTAATGAGAACCATGGATCTCCAAGCCATTCCCACATTCATGCACACACACACACACACACACACACACACACACACACACACACACACACACACACACACACACACACACACACATACACTCATGCTTGAACACAGGGGCTGGTCTGTGGGAGTGTGTGAAGCAGCATAAGACTCCAGCAGAGTACTACCAGAGCTATGCTCTCCTGATGGTGATGCTGTGTGAAGTGCAGAGCTGTTCGACACAGACTCCAGCTGCTGCTGCCCTGTATTCAAATGGCACCACAAGACACCAGCGCGCTGTCTCTTAGTCTTATTAGACTCAGCCTCTCACTCTTTTTGTCTCTGTCTTTTTTCCCAAAAGTCTCTCACAACTCCCTATACCCACGGCATCCCACTTATACTTTACTTTGCTTCCCTTTTGTCTTTACTTCTCTCCTATACTTGCTTTGTGTGTTGTGCTCTTGTGACTGTTATGCATCACTTTGTGGCACATCACAAGAGGAATAAAAGAAGATGCATGTGGAGAAAAGTTTTCAAGTATTCTTAATTTATTTGCTGATAGCCTTCAAAGGGACAACTGAACATTTTATAATTTGATGTGCTTTTGTCTATTTTATTTATTTAATAATTTGTAGTATATTTTATTTCACAGTGACATCTACTTGAAATAATCTGTATGCTCACAAATGCACAATATAGTATGTTAGCTTGTGTTTTTCTGTGTGTGTGTGTGTGTGTGTGTGTATGTGTTTGAATGTATGTACAGTACACGCCAGTGAGTAGCTGTTCTGTGACAGCCAACATTTTAAGGAAGTGTAAGAGAGAGAGAGACACACTGTATCCTGAGTTTGTTTGGGTGTATGTGTGTTTGTAGGCCAGGAACGTGTGAAAGATGGATGGAAGAAGATTAGAAGTAGATGGAAAGATGCTGATGCAGAATGGTTTCTCTGATTATAAAGAGAGAAAGCAGTTAGATTAGAATGTGAGTTGAGTGTCAGAACATTTTAGATTTTAGGACATGCATTGCATAAACTACAGGATGCAATGGCACATCCTAGACAGAGAGAGAGAAAAAGTATACTCTTGCATGTATACTTAGTATCTGTTTTATCAGATGCACCTTCCTTCCAGTCCAAACAAATTACAAACAATGACTCAGCTATATATAAAGCATGATGCATCATGCATATAGGGGCTGGGGTGCAGTTGCCGTTCATCTAATCTAAAGTTCAGAAAGAACAAGGTTCATAATTAAGATGTTATGCAAATGTAATGGTAAGGTAGGCCAATAACATTAGGGTCACACATTAAGTGAAAAAAGATGAGGGTGCGAACATCCAGAGTTCTTCACAGGTGCTTACATATTGACAGCCAAACCTATATGCTGTATTAGAAAAAAAGTATTGTTGATAATGCAATATGCTACCATTTGAGTCCTTAATTAAATAACAAAATACATGTGTCGCTACCTACATTATGTTTTGACAGTGCCACAGAGTGGCAAATGGATTGTCTTGTTGATTACTAAAGTAGTAGTGATGTAGGCTATTGTAGGTAAATTATGTTTTTTTTGCATGGAATATGGACAGGAAATCACCAGGAGAATTTTAACTTTTCAGGAAAGCTGATGAAAGAATGTGAGAAAACCCAACTACCTTCCAGCCACTAGTTGCTGCACTTCTTCACAAGCAATGACTAAAATTATGCGCCATATTGGACACGGTTGTCACATTATTTAGTTTAACAGGAACGGACTTCACCTGCACCGCGTTAAGTGAGACGTTTTTGGCTACATAGACTTACGGCTGAAATGGACGTAAATTCTCTCGAATTGTTGCAGAGAAGCTAACTACATTAGCTCCGGTGTGTTTGTATTTTTAACTGTTGTCCGAGGCAACTTTATTAAACGTTTGTTTTTGACAGCTAACGTTAGATATCAGGGAGGACAGTCCAGCATCTGGGCTAACGTTAGCTATTAGTAGCACAGCAAATTCATTTTAGTGCGCTAATTCCTGGGCAAAAAAACAATTTTAGGTTGGTGGATGAAGAAGTACAGAAGAACAGTTACAAGGGCAAGGTTCTTATCAACATTATATATTACTCAGGTGGACTAGTAAGTTATCAACACCACTGTTGCTTTAAGAAGAGATGGGCCAAATTAATCTTTAAAGAGGCGACAAGATGCATATTTGGTAAGTACCCTCAAATGGGTTAACAGTTTTCATGTCTTCATTGTTGTTGGGTTAATCATTCAGTTTTCATGCATATCACTGTGTAGGACTGTGACAGTTTGCTAATACTGCCATGGAATAAGGTGTCAGCATAGACTGTATAGAACAGGTGTCAGTGAAGTCCCCTGTGTTTTGACATGTCACAGTATGACAAGCACTAATGATTAGCTGCTGAAGTTTCAGAGTCTTAGTGTTGTGCATCCTGGCTCACTGTCATGGCTTACTGGGACACTTGAATAGAATGAAGCCATTGTTAATGTCATTAGTAACACCTGTGGTTTTCCAACTATTACAAGTCAAATTATCTGCAGTGAAAAAGGCCTTGTTAAGTTGGTGTTTATGAATGTGCACCAGCACTTATAGGTCACATAGGTCTGAGTTTTTTATGGATATATTTTGGATTATAGTTTATTTTCAGTTATATTAGATGTTACTTTCACCAGCTGGCTGGGGCCTTGCTGAGGCCTTACTGTGTGTTATCAGAGACCCCATTTCCACCTGGTATTAAAACCTTGTGTCTGCATGGGTGGTCTAGTTTCTTCCCACAGTTCAAAGACCTGTGGCTTAGGTTAAGCGGCAGCTCTAGGTTTTGTTGTGAATGTAATTGTTGATGGTTGGTTGTGTATAGACTGGAGATCTGTATTGCCCAGTGTGAGCAGGAATGGTGTCCCCCTGCTGCCCTGCAAAGGATAAGCGGGTAAAGATAATGTATGCATGGATTTTTTTTTATTGTGGTTAAATTATAAACTGGTAAATAGTAAGATTGCTGGCTCTTGTGCTGCTTGTTTGAAGTGTGTTTAGTTAGGACTAAAATAATGGTGGGACCTAGGTTCCTTGACATTGTCTCTGATCTTGCATTTGTGTGAGCTCACTGCACCAGTGCATGCTAATGTGGCAGCTCCATGGACCTGCAGTTTCTTATCATACAACCTATCTGCACAACACAGTGACTATGTGTATTTTAGACACTGCTGCAGCCTGCCTTCCTCTCTTGCTGTCTTCCTTGCTCTCCTTCCTGTGTCTCTTACTATCTTTTCTCAGACTCAAATGTGTGTGGATGTTTGAGCACAAGTGCACCTAAACTCACTCACACACACACACACACACACACACACACACACACACACACACACACACACACAGCGGGAGTGGGGCCTGCAGCTCCTGGGTGTTTTGCGGGTTGGATTCACACCGATGCTTTCTCTGACTGCACTATTGTTATTTAAATGTGGGAGGGCGATCAGCAGCAAGCATTAATGGCATCCTCAGCACTGTGGATGAAGCACAAGACACACACACCTACACACACAAAAGCATACACACATAGACATCCACACATGCGCGTGCTGACACACACTTTCATGCAAGCCTTGTGGATGCACGTTGAGGGCCATATGAATAACAAATACCTCTGCCATCTGCAATACCACAGAGTATTTCCAACCATTTCGGCACATTAGTCAGCAGTCCTTTGACTTAGGCTTTCCACGCACCACTTGGTGTATTAGCAACGCTCTCCTCAGCTACAATACACTGCGTTAACTGGTGCAGTTTAAAGAGAAGTTTGTTTTTCTAAGATTAAACTTAATGTCACTGCTGATCCGACCTTGTCCTCTTGAGTTTGTTTGTAGTGGGAGGTGCTTGAGTTGTTTGCTGCGGCGATGTTTTATTCTGTCAAGGCCAATCAGAACCTTGCTAGAATACCTGTGGTGATGGTATCGTTTTAAATTGGTGAAGACCTCCCACACCCTCCCGACACTGCCAGACTAAATGGGATTAGACAGGCACCCCTGGCCATTAACACTTGATCCTTAGCTGCTTTCTTTCTCCCTAGAAAACCATGGCTGAAATAGTTGGACAGACATGTTATCTTTTGATTCTACTACAAATGTAGCTATAGTTTTTAATTTAGATGGATATAATTCATGGACAAAAGAAAAGGTAATTCATATTATTGCCTGGGGGCATTTATGTTTGGGTTGGGGTCAATAATTAAGGCTTCATTTGTAGCACAAGCAGTCCAACAACACTGTTTTGATTTTCTTTCCAACTTGATAATATTATAGAGACACTATGCAGAATTGCATTCTTAGCAGTCACTGCTGGTGCAAAATGATGCAGTCGAGGCATATTTAAGTACTGTCAGCACTGAAGTGATGTCCACAAGAAGAGATCCCAGGTATTGGTATTTATGTATGTGTCAGCTGATAAAAAATTGCAGTACAGAAATGCTAAAGATATATTTGATGTAGATTAGAAACTGTGTCACCACAGTGTCGTTTGTCCACCAGAGAAAACTAGCAAGTTGTGTTGTTGCTGTTGTTAAATTTCAAATATTGATAGTATAGTGTATGTGTGTGTGTGTGTGTGTGTGTGTGTGTGTGTGTGTGTGTGTATATATATATATATATATATATATATATATATATATATAAATTAGGGGTGGTACGGTTCACAAAACCCACGGTGCGGTTCGTATCACGGTTTTAGGGTCACGGTTTTCGGTTCTGTACGGTTCTTGTTATTTTTTTCTTTTAATCTTTAACACTCCAGAAATATACTTCAGCATATGATAGGCCTATATAGCTTAATTATCCACAATGTAGGATACAGTATTAAATAATTATATAGTTATATCATGTAATCATGCACAAACTAAATTTGACTTGACTTTAAAGTGCCCATATTATGCTCATTTTCAGGTTCATAGTTGTATTTTAAGGTTGTACCAGAATAGGTTCACATGGTTTAATTTTCAAAAAACACCATATTTTGTTGTACTGCACAGCTCTCTCTCACTGCTGCAGATCCTCTTTTCAGCTGGTCTCTGTTTTAGCTAGTGAGACCTCTTTTCTTCTTCTTCTTCTGTACTATCTTTGATTGCACATGCGCAGTAGCTCAGATGTAGATCATGTCAGCTAGCTAGCTCCATAGACAGTAAAAGAAAGGCTGTTTCTCCAACTTCGGTCAGTTACAAGGCAGGATTAGCTGGGAGACTTCTAAATGAGGGCGCACATGTAAGTAGTTCTTTTGTAGATTATGGTGAACTTGTGTGTGTTGTAGCAGTGCTTTGCTATTGAAAATGAGGTAGCATGCTAGCGTTAGTGTTAGCATGCTAACGCTAATGCTAATGCTACGAGCTAACGGTTGTGGTTAGCCAGCTCGTTTCACGGCTTGTGACGTCACAAGCCGTGCCGATTTTGAACAGCTCACCCGGAGACTGAAGGCAGGACACATTCAGAAACCGTATCTCACTCAAAACAGCATGGATGGATTTTTTTCAAAGTTTGTATGCATGTGGAAGCACCAGAGACACAAAAGAACACCCCAAATCCCGGAAAAAGTATTTTTTTCATAATATGGGCATTATTGGGACCATCTCTGAGGAAAGCTAGGTGAGATTTTGATACAGCAAGAGGGAAGACATTGATGATTTCAGCATGCTTTTCATTTATTTGGCAAAAAAAAAGAGAATGTGTATTGCCATCTACAGGAACTTATGTGCCTTTTTAGCACATGAAGATTGAAATATTACAGAATATCAATTGAAATAACTTGCATTTATCAAACTGCCAACTTCAGTGTAGCTCTTACAAAAATGGATCCTTTAAAAGAAAAAGAGAGGAACTCTTAAAGCTCCGTCTTTTGAATGTCAGAATACGTTAAACATACAAACAGTTTACATTGTTAGTTAATTTCCTATCCTGGCCTGGGCTGGGACACACAGTCATACGGTACTTATTGGACTTATCATTGCACTTACAATAACGAGCGTAGCTGTCAGGTCCTCCTGTATAGGTCTCATCTCCATTTTTTTGGTCTGAAATGTTTTGCACGGTCTTTAGCTGTACGTTTTGTTGGTAACTTGTCCACACCTCTTCTTTCGCGCGAAAGGGAAACACACTGTCTGAGGTCACATACGGGCACGAGGCTACATTGCGCATGCGTCGAACCGTGCGGCACACACACGCTCCGAACCGAGACAAGCGGACCGAGCGGTTCGGATGTTTTTTCATGAACCGTACCACCCCTAATATATATATATATATATATATATATATATATATATATATATATATATATATATATATATATATTATTTTACCATCATATTTATTTAAATCTATGTCAGATATACACAACATGATAAAAAAGAGATTAAACATACTTTTCCGTATGTATAGACAATTAGTCTAAACTTACTTAAGTCACTTTATACTTTAAGATAAATGAGATTATTTTGTTGTAAAATCCTCAATGGGACTATTTTTCAGGAAGTCCATAAATAGTAATAATCTTTTCAAAGTCTTTGGATTGTCCCTTGAATGCAAAGGTAATTTTGCCATAGATAGTTAGCTTGAAAGTAATTTTAGCCATTTGCTAAGAGACAGCTTTAGTGGACTATACCATGAAACTATACCATGTATGCTTATGTACAGTATATATATTCCTTTTAATATCTTTAGTTGTGTCTAGATTTACGGAAATGTCTGCAGTACTGCAGTAATGTAATGGAATACCTGGATTTTCTTTGGTGCTTTAATTAACTGAATCAACTAGAAGACAGACAGACACTTTTATCTAGAGACAATTTCAGAATCAAATTTCCCAAAATAATTGCTATATTACAATATAAATTGAAACCATGTTATACAATTACAGGATGACTTTGAGTTGATCAAAACCCTGAATATGTGGATAAACCTGCTCATGACTGTGGTGTAGTTTTAAAGAAGGAAGTTGCATCTTATTGGTGTCCATATTTTTAGAGCAAGTCAGCTTTTAACTTTTCTCTGCTCACCTTCATTTAGTCCTTACTTAATGAGGATTACTTTAAATATATTGAAATGTTAAGCGTCTTTCTAACCCCAATTTAAAATGTTCCTTAGGTCTTAATAGCTTCAATATTATAATGTTTCATTCTTTCCTTCAAAGAGAGAATAAAGTAAACAATATTAAACACTTCTTGGTGAGAAAATAATGTAACTCAGGGGCATTTTAGAACATATTTAAATATTCCCCTTTATTGAGATTTAGGCTATATCATAACTATTTCTCTTCCTCACAGTTTAACATTGATTGGTTTGTGCCTCTCATCTCTGTGTAATTAAAGCAACACTGTTAATTAGCTGCTCAGAGTAATCAATTAACTACAAAGCAACTGCTTTTACTTCGATTTATCGAAATAATCATTCAGATTATGTAATAGAACATAAAAAAAAAACAACAGGCCGTCTTATTAGAAATGGCCAAGTCATGTGAGAGAGATACTGTGTGCTCATAATAATTCCTTTCTGGTCTGGTTATTTTAGGGGGGTTAGGTTGCATTGGTGATGTTGTATATCAGCCTGTGTGTTTAAATCTGAACATTTTGTTGCAACGAGCACAAATATGCGTTCCGGTCTTCGTGCGCAGGAGTGCATTTGTGTGAGTATGTGTGTGCGTTGCAGAGTGTTGTCAGAACTGATCCCATTTTCATTACTCACTGGCTCAAAGAAGGAGGTGAGGCCCTGGCTTGCAGCAGTGATAAATGCATTACCCCAATAAACCCTGTCTCCACTGAGGTGCTGAATGCTGACACACACACACACACACACACACACACACACACACACACACACACACACACACACACACACACACACGAAAAGGGAGAGAAAGGAGGTTGGTGATAGAGAGAGAATGGATAGATGAAGGGAGTAAAGAGACAATCAGATGGGATAAGAAAGACAGTGACAGGTAAGAGGAGATGAGAAAGAGGAGATGGAGGAAGAAAGAAAACAACAGAGATGGAAAGACAGGGAAAAGTGACAGGAGCCGTGGAAAAGAGAGCGACCGGAAAGAGAGGAGACGGAAGAATAGAGGCAGACAGGGAGGTGGGAGGAGGTGGTGGGTGCAGAGAGTCAGAAGGCTAGGGGTGCTAATGGCTGTATGCAGAGCAGGACTGTGGGGCATGCAGAGGGTTGTGGGGGCAGAGAGATTGTGTGTTTGTGTGTGTGTGGATGGATGGATGGAGAGAGGTATAGATGGAGTGATGGGAGGTGAAGGATCAGTGGTGTCCAGCTGGCCTCTTCCTCGGCCCCTCATTAGAGCAGCACAGGTCTGTCGCGAATAGTAATCCTGGAAGAGACGACGTAGACGATGTATATAGTGTGTGTGTGTGTGTTTGTTTTAACGAGAGCGGACACCTCACTGTGTATATATGATGTCATGCATATGTGTTTTACATTTTGAGATGATTGTAAGGGAGAAGTGAATGCACTTGTGTGTGTTGTAAGTGAGTGTAACTGTGACTGCAAAAAGTGTGCATGTGTTATTTAATGCATGTTTCCTATTGCATGTGTGTAAATTGAGTGGGTATGTGATAAGAGATTCTAGTGTTTACGCATGTATAGTGTGACTGAAATGCTTGTGCAGGCATATTATAAGATAAATGTATGTGTATATATACAGTATGGTGAAAGGTGTGTGTGTTTAGAATGAATACACCTGAGTGTGTGTATAATGATGTGATGTGTGTGTACATGTGTATAGCACTGTGTGAGTCAGTGCATGCATTTGTGTGAGCGTACATGACATGGGAATATTTAGATGTGGGCCTGTGGGTGTGTTTTCATAAATGTATGTGAATGACTGTGTGTGTGTGTGTGTGTGTGTGTGTGTGTGTGTGTGTGTGTGCGCCCTAACTCCTAATCACCTACTCCCTCACTCTCTCTGTCTCTCTATCTCTCTTCTTTGCCTCCCAGCCCACCACCTTTGGTAATGAGGTGAGCGTGAGGCTGGATCAGAACCCTTAGCAGAGTGGACCGGCCCCGTTCTCAGTCGCAACTACATGCGGGTCAGGCCTCCCTCATTAGTCGCCATCACAGTGACATCACAGGCGAAAGCCCCGTTGTGCAAATTGAAAACACCAAGTTCACCGAAATCAAATCAGAACCTCAGCAGAGACCCGTCAAGTCTGAGCTTTAAAAAAGACGAGCAGATCTTTTTGGGATTCTTGAGGAATAAGAAGAGGAGTCGGGTGTGGTTTATTGGTGGGGAGGGGGGGGGGGTCAGATGGGGAAAATGAGAGACTGATAGGGGTGGAGGGCAGAATGCAATTAAAAAGGAGTAGAGAGTCAAGGGGACTGACCTGGTGATGGGAGAGGAGAGGAGAGGAGAGAAGAGGGGAGGAGAGGGGGCAGTTCTTAGTGCACGTGCACCACATGATGAAAGGTTGAACTTTTTGTGGCCGGGGTGGCATACTAAATCAACTCACCCTGGGAGTGTTGAGAGAGAGAGAGGGAGAGCGGACGGCAGGGTGAGAAAGGGAGGAAGGAGAAATGGAAACAACAGGCGACCTGAACAAAAGAGGTAAAGGCGAAGGAGAGGCTGAGACTTTAACGAGGGATAAGGGAGGTAGAGAGGGACTGAACATGGGAGGGACAGAGGAACGCAGACCGACTCGCTGAATGAGTGGAGAGGAGGAGGATGGAGAAGGAGAGGAGGGAGGGACAGAGAGAATGAGAGGCCCCCGCTACATGGCTGCCACGGGGGCCTGAGTGACAGAAATTAATAATTAGTGACAATGATTGACAGCGCTCCCTCCATCTGCGGCTCACTGCCGCCTCACAACGCCTGCCTCCGCTAGCGACCGCGGGCACAATGAGCTCCAGAGGGATTGTGGGAGACGCACTTGATTGACAACTGCCTCCTGGAGAGACAAGGGGGGGTGGTGGTGGGGTAGGCAGAGGGGAGAAATGAGAGAGTGAAAGAGAGGAGGGAGGGATGGAGGGGAGAGGTGGGTGACAGGGGCAAAGGGGGACCGAACAAGAGAGGGGGGTCAGGGGTTTAGGAAAATGGTCAGAGATCCCCCCCACCCCCACCTTTTAGAGATTGAGGAAGGAATTGCTGCTATCAACTCCTCTCTGTCCTCTCTTCCATTACTGTCCCTACTTTCTATAGCACACCTTGGGCTGCTCATTTTGCCATCCCACTTTCACTCCACACCAGTGTAGCACCATTATGCAAAAATGACAAATTTACCACAGAGGGAAGGAGAGGGATACATAAAGAGGAGAAAATGAGAAAGGGGTTGAGGCCTCAGGTTTCTGTGATGAGGGGGAATAGCCTGTAAGTAGCCATCAGTGGGGAATTTGTCACTCTCTCCACCCCTGTCCTGTCTCTGTCTTCCCCTTTTTATCCTAGCTCCACCCTTCTATTGCTCCTGCTAGCCATCCCTGTTGTCTTTCTCTTTACTGTCAGCAGTGACACCATGAAGTGTCTCGGTTTTGCAATGCATCTAGTCTTTCTCAGGACGTGAAAATGCATCTATGTAGGAGTGAAGTCTTGTACGACGATGCAGTCACACAAATGTCATGTCTCTGTCACACTTTTTTCTCTCCGTCATGTTTTCTTTTTTTCCCTTCTTGTTTTATCTCTGTCCCTTTCTACTCCTCCCTCCAATTTCTCCTCTCTCCTTGCCCTCCCATCCTGTTTTCCTTTTCATTTTATTCTCTTTTGATCCCATTTTTTCCTTCTCCTTTCCCTCTGGTGTACCTGCTCTCTTCATTCTTTTCCTATCCATGCCAGGCCTGTTTTAGCCTGCCATGACATGGCCTGGGCTAATGTGCTCCAGTACGGCTTAATCGCTGCACAGGTCTCCAAGGCTTACTGCTACACACTGTAACAAAGTACACTATTTACCTCAGGGCCACACAGAGAATAGCCTTGCACAAAGCACAGCAAAATCCAGTGGGGAATCAGTTTCACATCGCAACACATTATTGATTCCCCCCCCCCCACACACACACACACCACACACACACACACACACACACACACACACACACACACACCCAAAACAGACATGTTATTCATTGTTGCCTGAGCTTGGTTTCCTATCTCTCTGTCCCTTACAGAGGTGGGGAGGGAGCTCAGGATTAAGGTCATGCCCTAGAGGTAAACACTGTAATGCGCCTTGTATTTTTCCACCAGAACTATCCATTCTACTGGTTAAGGGTAATTTCTACTGTCAACGTTACTGGATGCATCACTTTTCACACAAGTTTGCACTTTTTTGTTTTACATGATGTAACAACTGGGGTGATTTGTCTTACAATGACGATGACATTTTTTTCAATTAAGTATTTAGTCTATCAAATGCTCCATTGAAGAGCTGATTTTAGGGAAGGCAGTTTAATACCATTTAGCCCTAATATAATCTTTCCTGTCAGATGGTGTAAGAAACGGTCAGCTCAATACCATTTATCTCCACAGCTCTAACTTTACTTAAGGTTCAAGCGACTTTTGTGGCTTTAGAAAATGTCTGCTCTAATTTATTATTATTTAAAATTATGCAACTGTTCGTAGTTTATTTTAATTATATTTTTTCTGCGTCGAGGAGTAAACCTCTATATATGGGTGCCCGCTCTATCAACTGAGCTATCTGGGCACCCTTCGTAGTTTATTTTTGTTTGAATATTTGTTGAATGCAAGTAAATGTCCTTGAAGGTCCCTCATCACTTTCTTCCTCTTGGTCCATGGCCCAGCTGAGGCGTGTAACTTTGCTGCAACCCTTTACTTTTTACACACACACACACACACACACACACACACACACACACACACACACACACACACACACACACACACCAAACAGACGGCTCAGAACACGTTGAGTTGACAGCTGGTAACTGCAGGGCCCAGCAGGTGCAGTGTATGTGTGTGTGCTTGGCCCCAGAGGGCCCCTGACTCATGACCAGAGAGGCAGACAGAGGTGTGGGTGTGTGTCTGTATATATGTGGCTATAACGGGGGCCTGGCTGACTGACTAGCCTGGAGTTGACTTCACTTCAGCTCCAGTGATTGATTGGAATAGGCCTGGACATGGGGCGATGTATTGCCTTTGGTCACTACCTTTGACTACCTTCATTACATCAATATCCCGCTCTTTCCTGTTTTTATTTTTGTGTTCTTGTGGCCTTTACTGAACTTTGAAGAGTTCACTTCATTATGATAATCAGCACAAGGCATGCTTTCCTTGTCCAGGAACTTTGCTTGTAAGCAAAACGGCAGGATAAGCTTACATTGAACATACTGCAGATGGGAAGTTTGGAGGATTTAGGGAACACTGAAAAACTCTTTATCTCTCTCTGGCTCCCTTTATTTCTCTCTCTCTCTCTCTCTCTCTCTCTCTCTCTCTCTCTCTCTCTCTCTCTCTCTCTCTCTCTCTCTCACTAGAACCAGCTTGTTCTTGGTCAGTATGCCATTTGATGGAGTGTGCTTGCTAGCCCGCCTGCCTCTGGCTATGGTGCCATCTTGAAAGGCGCCGCGGCACACACACCTGGCCTGCCGGCTGCCTCTTTGGTCTGCCTCACCTTTTGTCAGCACCATGTTAATGAAGGGCCTGTCAGTGTCCACCACTTGCACACCGGGGCGCCTTTTAATGAGTTTGCTATTTGATCGCCATAGACACCCGGCATGAACGATGCTCGTTTTTTTTTATTTTTTTTTTTATCCCTCATGGACCATGCTTCTTCGCTCTTGTATATGTATGCATGTTCACAGATGTGTTTGTGTGTGTGTATGGGGGGGCTAAAGGGGTGAGAGACAAGAAGGAGGGGGCTGGTCAGCTGATTAGGATTAGTTTATAATAAAAGGGGGAGGGTGGTTGTCTTTATATAAAAAAATTAATAAATAAATAAAAAAAAAAAAAAGGGAAATAAAAGAAAATTATTTTTTTTTCCCCTCCTCCCTCTGTACCCAAGTGAGCTGTGGCTCTCCCTTTTCAGGGGTAGATGAAAGCAGCTGGGCGCAGGGCTTCCAACAAAAAGTGCCAAGCGATCACAAACAAACCTTCAGATGAATCACATCAAAGGCGCTGCCCCAATTGTTAGCCCTCTCGTATCTGCTGAAAATTGGCTCATTAAGGCCAAAAAATGACATTGTTTACATTAGCCGGGGCCCTGATTAGTGCCATCCATGTTTGTTGTGTTGTTCTGCTGTCCGCTTACCAACAGACCACTTCAGCCGCTCTGCACAATCGCTCCTTTGAAGGCTTTCTTTCTCTGGAAAAAAAAAGAGATGGAAAGAGTGAGGACAACAACGAAAAGAAAGGAAAAATACACCCGTACAGAGACACACACAGACGCGTACAATTGCTATTCCAAACCTATACAAATTGACGTGATAGCTGGTCTTTTCTCTCTCTGCCTCTCTACTCTGCTCATCGGCTGTTCTCTCTTTAGGACTAATTAGGTTGCTTGTGGAAATGGAGGCGATAGGAGAGGACGGTTGGGCCAGTGATGAGTCTGTTTGTGCTGTAATTGCACTAATAAAGAGGACGTGTTGTTGGCGCAAAGAAAAGAAAAGAGAGAGCTTGACAATGAAAGGGCTCGGGGCTCTTCTTTGTGCCGACGGCCTCTTCTCCATGAAAAGAACACCTTTTGTGGAACGAGGCTTTTGTAAACTGAGATGATTTCTAATCTGTGGAAAGTGTCGTGTGTTTTAGACAGGCATGTGTTTATGTTTGATCTCCTAGATCTAAGGTGTAAGGGTCCTTCTACCTTCTCATCTCCCACTTGAACTCCTTTCTCTACTCTTTTCTGCCCCTTTCTCCATTTTCTAACCATTACAAATAAGAGATTAGCTACAATCATTCAGTACTAGAAACCTTGATGAGATGTAATAAAATGAGATAATGTTTTTTACTTTAATCGTTTCAGCAGTGATACTGAACTTCTGGAGCAGCTAAAAACCTTAGGACAAATGATATATTCTGTGCATAGACAAAAACTACTGTACTGTATTTGTATATTCTCTTTATTGCAGTCATGTAAATATGCAGAGATTCATAAATAAGCATGCATAACATTGCCCCTCCAAATCAATGTGATTAAAGTCATCATTTTCCTTTTGTAATAATTCCTTAGAAAAGAATATTTCTATGATTCTATCCGAGACTTTTTGGCAAACTCCCAACAAGTTCCCTCAATGAAACATTTGACCTATTAAGATTCAAGAGGGGACATTTCATCTATCCCAGCTTGGTCTAGCAGCGGTGAGAAAACGAGACAGTGGGTGACAAAAAAAAAAAAGAAGCATTTAAAATGAAAAAAAAAACTTGGGGAGTCAAACTTTAAGTTATAGGTGAACAGGTCAAGCTGCACCGCTAACGACAGCCGCTGACCCCGAGCTCGCCCTGCGCTACCCTTCACCTTCCGCCGCTCCCCAGGCCGCCTCACCTTTGCCCTGGGAGAGAAATGGAGTCTGAGATAGAAAGGGGGGTTGGGAGATGGAGAACACCTCCCCCTTAACATAATGATAACCACTGAGATTTGGCCACCGTCCCCCACTGGACCCTGGACACTCAGCCCCACGGCCCCCAGGTCAGCTCAGCACATTATACCTCCTCTCTCCTCCTGAACTCTCTGACTCCACATTTACATACCCACCACTTTTTTTTTCCCCTCCATTTTTTTTAATGCAACACTTCCTCCATTTCTTTCTACTTCACCTCATTTTCTTTTCTGCCTCTCCCTGAACTCCTCCCATTCTCCTCTTTGTCTTTTGCATTTCATCTGTACAGTCCAGGTAGTGTGTATGCACGCCTGCAAGGGTGTGTGTGATAATTACCATTTAGAATACTAGCAGATCTCTGAGGGAGGGAACCGAAGTTTGCCAACAGCGAGGCATTGTGGGAGCTGTTTGGTTTGTGTTTAGGTGCCCTTGGTGTGCTGTGCTGAGGAATCAAAATTTCCTTGACTTTTGACCGCCTTTGTCCCTAGGGGGGAGGCAAGGAGGGATAGAAGGGCACAGACCGACTTCCATTTGCCGTTTAAGGACCCATAAGGAAAATATAAATTGGTAGCAGCAGGAAAGACTAAAACCATTGGCATTCTGGGCATCGGCCATTTGAATTCATGAGGTTGTGTTGTCTCTGCCCACTTCTCGATTGGAATATTTAAGAATGTGTCACACGTGGAAAGATAGATAGAGATGTCGACAGAACTTGTTTCTGTCATTGTTTTCTGTCTGAAATGTTTTTAAAGTCTCTTTTTGAGCTCTATGTTTTGGTATTATGTGATAGATGAATGAATGAAATAATGAGTGTTGACAGCTATGATGAGTTGATTTAGGATCAACAGTGAATTTTGTGGATTTACAAAATGTTGCAGCCTGGTGAAAAGCTTGTGCGTCCACAATCTTGCCAATTTTTAAATTCACATTTATGACATCTGGCAAATGCTTTCATCCAACTCGCATACCGTATTTTCCGCACCATAGGGCACACTGGATTATAAGGCGCACTCTTAATGAAAGGTCTATTTTCGAACTTTTTTCATATATAAAGCGCACCGGATATATAAGGCGCATTAAGCAAAACACTGCAGGATCGGGACGTAGCCTAGCAACAGAATGTCAACAAATGATGTCGAAAGGAAACTCAAAGAAGGTATTTACAGCACTAAAAAAAAAGCAAGGCAAGTTTGACATTTGGAAAAAGTTCTCAATTGTCAGGAAAACGAAACAAACAACCCCATGAATCTCTTTATTAATAGCCTATAAAATGACGTGTTTTCCCCTGCGGGACGGGAGAAGACACAAAATCAATGCATTTCTATTATTGTGCGGGCATAAAAAGTTTTGCTGGTGCTGGACATACACATTGCGGGTGCGGGCGGCAGTGTAACACACACGTTGCGGGTGCGGGCGATAATGGTCCGAAATGCAGCGGGAGCGGGATGAAGAAAACAGTCTCGCGCAGGGCTCTAAAGCACAGTAGGCCTATGTATTACTCCGCGACGCTCCTGACTACAGTATCTTGACAGAGCGCCGTGTACCACACAAAATCGCTCCGAGATCAGTAAGCACAACCAGAATTAATCCATATATAAGACGCTCCGGATTATAAAGCGCACTCATTTTTTGAGAAAATTAAAGGCTTTTAAGTGCGCCCTATAGTGCGGAAAATACGGTACTTACATTGCATTACATACTGTAATAAGGCAACACTATGAGATCAGCTGAAAATAGACAGTCGACGGTAATCAAACCATCCCAGTGAATAGCTGACCGTAAGTGCAGGTGGTACAAATGTTTAATTTTTAAGAACTGTTTAGTAGCTTACAGTGTTTAATATACTATCGTTATATATATATTATACACCATCTATACTATCTATTTTTTATTCAAAAAGTGGCTGCAATGTGTGTGTTATGAGTTTAACCAGAGTCATTTCCCCTTTTCTGCTGTTTCACTTAACATTTGATACCTGTAGCCTGTAACAAATGTTATAAAAAGCTCTGTAGCAGAAATATGTATTTCCTCTTTTCTCATCCCACTAATCAGCTTGTGGCCTCTCACGGTTGTTATGCATCCCCCATGTTGAAACAACTCCTATTTATAAGGAGCTGGTAACTGTACTACAAACGCTTTCACTTCATTAATAGTAAAATATAAGTATTAAGTAAGCCAAAGTGTTATTTTTTTCAGGGACTATAAAAAGTAAAGCCTGAAGACCTGTGTAATTAATTTATCTAATATGTTATCCAATTGAATGTCCAAGGGTCATAACATTATAGCATAGCATTAGGACTCCAGCTAATGATTATTTTCATGATTAATAAATCTCTAAATATTTTCTTTGGTTAATTTCGTCTAGATATTTCTAATATTCTTTCTTTCTTTTTGCTTGTTCTGTCCAAGTAACGTTCTAAAATTTAAAGTATTTATTGTACAGTGATAGAAAAGTATAAAAACAGCAAATCTCTACATCTGAGAAGCTGGTAACAACAAACATTTGGCATTTTTTCCTCGATAAATGACTTATTATCAAAATAGATACATTTTTTGTCGAATGATTGTGTAATAGACTAACCGTTTCAGCACCAAACAAAGCTGTGTTACTCAAACGTTTAGCTTGTGAGATATATCTATTCCATGTTAAAATAACCCTTTAGTGTTCAATAAAAATGACATAATGTCCTATGTCATGAATCAGTACCACATTGACGACATAATATACCTTGCATCACATCTCCTCCTGCCTCGAGGAGCCAGACCCGACTAGCACAAGCCAGTGGTAGAAGGGAGTAGAGTTTCTTAGATGGATGGGTAGGGTACTGTCTACTGTGTGTGTATATACAGCGCGTGTGCATGTGCGTGTGTGTTAAAGAGGAGGAGTGCTGCAGTGAGTATATAGCTTCACAGGAGCAGGCCTAGTGGGGGACTACATTAGGAAGGGGTTGTGTTCTGCTCATGGGACAAGGGACCAACTGCAACCTTGTGGATAATAACTGACACCAGGGGTCACAGCCAGCCGCAAAGGGAGAGAGGCAGAGAGTAAGTCAGAAAGAGAGGACAAAGCGTCATCACTTCCCCATTCTCTCCATCTCACTCCGAGTGCCCTCCTGCTCATGTCACCACTATCAGTTTAAATGGTGCATTATGCAAAACGGAGATGATTTTGGCTTCAGGGGTGTGATAGGGAGAATTGCGGGTTAATGTAGGGGAGAAAAGAAAAGAAAAATGGGGGTTTTGTTGGGTGGGAAGAGAGGGTTAGAGTGATAGTAGGAAGTTGTGGGGTTTGGTGTGGGGTGGGTGTTGGAGGGAAAAGGGGGTATAAGAGGGTTAATAAAAGTGACAAGTGAGTGTTTGATTCTATCTAAGCCACGCTCCTAGACAGGTAACTCACTTAGAGGATTCGCTGAGTGAGGGTGTCAGGCTATTGGGGGAGATCGTCACTTCGGTGTCTGTCTCAATATAAGCCAGAGGCGCCACAGGACCCCAGGGTCCGGCCTTCCCATATAACAGCCCACCTGAGAGCCAGCACAATAAAGGCCACTCAGCCAGATGCAATATACCACAAAGAGAATTTTCTGAAAAACTTGATTTAAGCCGGAAAGGAATTGAAAGTTATTTGCAAAAAGCGATATCCTAAAATTATGTACCCCAGGTTGACTTAGGAGAGTCATTCATATAAGATTGACTGTTATCTGCAAGCTAAATGGATTTGGTTTCACCTGACTCAATAGAAAAAGTTATTGGAAAACACACTTCTCCGAGTCTCTTGTCTCGTCCTTTGGACTGTTGAGGTGAAGTTAAGCCCTGGATATATCCTTAGAGGGTTTTCTGTTTTCATCGCTTACACTGTTTTAAAAGGGGAATCAACTTCTAAAGATGCTGCACATCTCAGACTTCCTTCAAGTTTATTGCACTTGCCATGAGTCAAAGATGTGATTGTTTGATTCAGTCTAATCAGAATTTTACCTTAGTCATGTGTTTTTAGCAATATTGAATTCCCATCCCCAAAACTTAATTTGATCTCCTTTGTTATCGACAATGTGTCTCTCTGGCTTCTGTCAGATTAAAGGCTGAATGCCTTTTTTGGTGGGGGAATGAAGATACTTTTCTCTCTGGTGGCCATTTTGTCAATTAAAGTACACTTCTGGTCAAGTGTACGTATTAATGCATCTGATCTTTTGGATAAATCTAAGGTATGATCAACCCAAAAACTCAGCAGCAGGTTGGAAGTGCAGCGTTTTTGTAAAAAAATCATTTGAACTTCTGGCACTGATGCAGTTTGTGTGTACGAGGTGTGAGAGACCCCCTGGGGCGTGTTAAATAGTTTCTGTGTATCGCTATTACAAAGGTTAACAATTATTTTCTCCCTTGAAATGAGGGGCACTGACCCTAATATAAGGCCACTTAACACCCATAATAAGATGATAATTGGCCAAAGATGATGGTCTTGCCCCTCCCCCTCCCCCAAAACAGTTATTTGTAGTATATATTATCTGTGTATTAGTTACATTTATCATTTCCGAAATGAAGCACATGGAGATGTGTGTGTTCATGTATACACTATGCATGTGTATGTATTTGAGGGATTATCAGTGGGGGAGGGGCAGCTGAGATTTGAGATAATATTACTTCATATTATTTCCTCTTCTCCATCCTGATATTTTCTTTTTACGCTCGACGCCCCACATCCTCACGTGCGCGCTTCACTGATGACTGTTGTAATTGCGTGTTCACGGGCTCGATTTCCCCTGAGGGGTCCCCCAAATTAAAAGAAGTCATCCCACTCTTCCCTCATCCTTCAGCACCCTGTTTTACACACACACACACACACACACACACACACACACACACACACACACACACACACACACACACACACACACACTTTTTATTTCTCCCGCCTAGTTTCTCTCTCTTACAATGCCGCTCCAGGGATGCCATGCCTATATGAATGGAACTTTCTTGTCTTTTTTTCTTCTTCCTTTTCAAGCCGCGTGTCACTAATGAATAAATAAAACACACACACACAAGCAGTGGATTGACTTTCATGCATGGGTGCACTGGCTTTGATGAGACCCCCCCTCTCCTCTAATCTTATAGACAAGCTGCTGAGGACAGTCACTCTCTGCTCTGCTAGGCTACTGTTAAACATTTGTTCAGTATACAGATGATGCATATTTAACATTTTTACAGTGCCTCTGTTGTTGCCAAATGACTGTAAAGTAGAGATGCACTGATTGATGCACGTGCCATGACCGGCGACCGGCCGGTCAGTCTGGCATATGCCGAGTTTATGCCGGTCAAATGCACTTGGGTGCCGCATGATTAACATCAGCATCACACGTGCACACGCAGGGTTTCCGCTATATGCGCATCGCCGCTGCTACAGCTCTTTATGAAATGTCATAAAGTCGTAATTATACATGGCTCTGCAGAGCCTTCTGATCTCAGGCGAACGGTCAACAGCTCTCTCTCCCCTCTGAGGCTGAACCACTGGAACATGAAAACCGCACTCACGCGGGTCCCGTGAAATATGACAGCTACAGTTTATCGTAAAATAGCGTTGGGCACACTGAATTTGATAAATTGACTGTTTATCTTCCCTCAGCGTTTAGTTTAGTTGCTAAACTGTGTGTAAAATGAGCGGTGACGTTAAATCATCTGTTTCAGGTAACGGCACCCTAGGGTACAGTCTGTTTGCTGGATTGTTCCGAGGTAATCGTCGGTAGCTAACGTTGGCAGATAAGCCCGTTGACAGCAACAGTATTGTTCATATTTATGCACAATGACAAATAAAGCAAACTTGCTAAAAAAAACTACACGCTGTTTTCAGGTAACGTTACTGTTGACGTTCAAAGAGTGAGCGCTTGTTTAGCATGGCTGGACATGTGGCAGATGAGAGAAGAAACAGACAAAGCACAAATGCTTCTGTTAAGAAAAAACTTGCCAATGATTGTGTGATTGCAACAGGCCTGTGTGTGTGTTTTGAGAAATATCTTTATACTGCAAGGCTATGTTTATTTTATTTTTATTTGTTATTTATATATTATTTAATACCTGTTTTCCCTGTTTTCATACAGAAGTTTAGTTTGCTAAATATATCACTAGAGATGCACCGATTGACCGGCTGGTGACCGGAATTGGCCGATTTTCACGTCATCGGCCATGACCGGCGACCTGGCGGTCAGTCTGACATATGCCGATTTTATGCCGGTCAAATTCACTCGGGAGACACATGATTTACATCGCGCAACATCAGCACCACACGTGCACATGCAGGGTTTCCGTTATATGCATGTAACAGCGGCGCACTGCAGCTCAATCAGCTGTTTATGAAATGTCATGAAGTCGTAATTATACACGGCTCTGCAAAGCCGTCTGCTCTACTGATCTCAGGCGAACAGTCAGCCGCTCTCTCTCTCCCCTCTGACGCTGAACAACTGGAACATGAAAACCACACTCACGCGGGTCCCGTGAAATATGACTGCTACAGTTTATCGGAAAATAGCATTGGGCACACTGACTTTGATGAATTTACTGTTTATCAGACCCAGATGAGACAAGAAGCTAACGTTAGCGAACGCTACGGTCCCTCTGCCTCTGACGCCCCGCTGGCCGCTGTGTGGAAAAAAAAAGGAGACGCTGTATTCCGCCGACACGCTGTATTAACGTTACTGTTTAAAACGCTTTCCAGGTTAGTGGGGATGCATAGCGCTCAAAACCAACATTAAAAACCTACCGCCGGTAGCTAATGTTAGCAGCAGATAAGCCTGTTGACAGCAACGGTATTGTTCATATTTATATACAATGACAAATAAAGCAAACTTGCTAAAAAAGGAACTACACGCTGTTTTCAGGTAACGTTACTGTTGACGTTCAAACAGGCCTGTTTGTGTGTTTTGAGAAATATCTTTATACTGCAAGGCTATATTTATTTTATTTTTATTTGTTATTTATATATTATTTTATTGCCATTACCTGTTTTCCCTGTTTTCATACATACAGAAGTTTAGTTTTCTAAATATATCAAATTTTTTTAGTTGGATATTGGATGTGAAAAGAAGGAAATGGTTCTTCCATAACATTGCACTTTAGATGTGTGTGAATTTATATAGTTCTATTTTATAGTGATCGATTATCTATTCAAAAATGTTGTATGAAAATTGGTATATTTTCTATTAAAGAAAAGATAGTACATAAATATTTGTGTGTGCTGTAAAGTGGTTAGAAAAAAAGAAATCGGAATCGGCTAAAATCGGTGTCGGCTGGCCTAACTCAATGAAAAATCGGAAATGGGAATCGGCCTAGAAAATTGTAATTGGTGCATCTCTACTGTAAAGACAGAGGAATCCAGATTTAAATTAAGTTATTTAAGGAAAGTTATTAAGGACACTTCTATGAAAACATTTAAAACAGCGATTCAACCTGTCACAAGTTCAAAAAAGCTTTTACATTCCAAACGTAGAGCCCTATGGCAAATTTACAATTGCAGCAGCAGTTGTTTGTTGAGAATAAACTGAGATGGGCAGTGATGGCTACCAAAGAGCAACACCTGCAGAAACAGAAACTTGAAACTCAACAGAAAATCTTTAAGTCAGTAAGTTTTAAGTCATCCTTAACCACAGTTTGCTCGTGAAGTGATCACTGGGAGGAAGCACCAAAATAAAATGAAAATAATTCAAAACAGATTGCTTCTTTAGATACATACTGAAATGATCTTCTAAATTGTGGCTGTTAACATATTGTATGTTGAGTTTTATATTTGAAAAAAAAAAAAAAAAACTTTTAGAACATTTATGCACAAATGAAAATATCATGATAAAACAGTACCACCAGTACCAGTAGTGAGATCTACTAGTATGTTTCTGATGTGCCAGTGCACTGTATTAACAACCTTTACAACCACGGTTTAAAAGGAAAATCACGCCCAGACTGGTCAGAGTAGCCTCTACTAGTACTTGTGCAGCTGAAGCCAGCAGTGTGTGCCCTCTCTTAACTGCCAAGGGCCTGGCATGCCGAGCAGGGCACAGGGATCCTGGCACTAATTAGCTTGTAATGGCATCATAAATTACGGACAAATCAAGGCGGTGCATCAGACAGACGTTTTAATGAAAAGTTGTAATGGGTCACCCCCGGAGGCCTGAGGGCCGAGGTCGTCTCACCTGCCAGGGTTATCCATCACATCAGGATTGGATCCACAGACAGTGTGGATGGTCTGGAGGCTGGATTTATTTATTCTGGAGTTTCCATTCTCTTTACTACCTGTGGGATTGTTTTGTCGTGTTTGAGATTCTCTACCTGGCAGAGCTGATATTCCAATGAAACAATCTTTTCCCTATTCAGCTACATTACATCACCTTGCATCACATCTAAATAGATGCATATCCATAGAGCTTGACACCTGCCCACATACCACACATGCAATTTCACACTTGTGATGCAGCCCAGATGATGAGATCTTGATTTTTCCCAGAAAGAGGTGCCTCTATTTTTACCTAGAAATCTTTAAGAAAATGGACATCAATCCCTAGAACGGATGGTCAAATAAAATCATTCTGGGATGTATTGATGTTTCTTTTGTCCCTCCATGCAAGACCCGATAGGGTTCTGGCCACGGCTGCCAGATGAGCGTCTCAGAATCATTAGCGAAGCTGATTTGATTTACGTCCTGTGTAGATGGGGTCACCCAAATGATCTGCCTCGCCATGGCCGTCATCAATCACCGCCAACCAGAGGGCACAGCAAGCACACATGGGAAAGAGAGCGGGGTGGCACACCAAAGCACCCATAGGGCTGTTTATGTGTGGGCACGTGTGCACATACTTTGTACAAATGTATTCTCTGTATGGCTGTAAATGTTTGTTTGTGTATGAATGTGCATGTTAGTTTGTGTGTCACCATGTGGTTTATGTGTGTCACCATGTGACGACTTATTATGAATCTGGATTTGTAATTGAATTGATATCTACCATTCTAATCGTAAATATAAGTATTACATTTCCTTCAGTCAATTTACAAATTCATGCATTTTTGGTTAACATTCACTACTTTTACAACATTTGATGTTTTCTTAATGTTTCAGTGGTTCTCAACTAGGGTTGGGTATCATTTGGGTTTTTTCCCCTGATACCGGTGCTAAAATGATACTTTTAAAACGGTGCCGGTGCCTGAACCGATAATTTAATGAGATCTAATGTAAATGAAGAGCACAAAATGACACCTACAACTCAGACGCTGGCAGTGGCCATGGTGTCTCGCAAAGTGCAGCTAGGCTACACTGTCTTTAGCTGCAGGTTGTTGTACGTCTTGGTGTTGGAATCCTTTTGTGTGAAATACAGCCACACTTTAGACCTTTTAGCTTCAAGCAGTTTAACCATGTTTAAGCCATATACTAGCTAACGGTAGGCTAACGTGACCTGCTGCTAAGTGCAATGTTAACTAGCATCCCGTGCAGTGATGCTTCTGATGCCTGTAACGTCCGTTTCGAAGCACCAGAGGGCAGCGCAGGCACCGAAAGGAGGCACCGAAATCTGCGTTGTCATTCGGTCGTTTAGGAACGGTTTTGGTACCCAACCCTATTCCCAGCCAGTCTAGCCTCAGTTTTCTCATTTCTCTGTAGTTATTGAGTCATAGTTCACACACACACAGAGTAACACCAAGTCTGTTTTATTTTACAAAATAAACAACACAAATAAGGTGCACTTGGGCCTTAAAAACCCAACAAAATGAATGTAGAGTTAGGCATTGGAAGTACTGTATAGAAATAGAACTAAATTAGGCTTAATCCGGCTTTACAGCATAACATCTTAATAGGTTTTAATGATTGCAATAACGGGTCAATGAAACAGTTGCTTTTGCGGGGAAATTATGATGAGATGAGATATATTATTAAGTCAGGCTGGCTTATGATAGGTCCATATTAGACAAAGAACAGAAAAGTTTATTATTCAAAAAAGTAAAACCGAGCTTAATATACTCTGTCATACTTGTTGTTTTTATGTCTGGCCATTGCTATTACTAGCAGAGTAGTTGGTTACTCTGCAGTGGGAATGGTACTTCAGAATAAAAGTTCTTTGCCAGAAAGGACACTTGAGAATAAAGAGTTTTTGTTGAAAAATGACTAATATAACCAGAAAGGGATACAATATGTCTGTCCAGTATATAGTTACAATACACATTTAACTCTGAATTTTAATGATACCAAATCACTGGGACTTACAGAAGATGGTTTCAAGTGCTTGAAAGCATGTCTAGCACACTCCATATATTTTAAATTCTGTCCAGTAAGTAAAATTATATTCCAACCTGATCATTTCTGACCTAGGGCTGAGCTGGTGAAATTCCCATGCTGTTCGTGAGGTCCTGAAATCACAGTTAGATTTATTTCAGCTGCTCAGGATTAATCAAGACATTCTGGGAGCTGATCAAACTCCCCCTGAAAGTACGTACCCTTTTAATTTTTTTCAATTTTAGTGCCCCTTTGTGTCTGTTTGTTTGCTAGTGTTTGCATGTGTATGAAAATCCGTAAGTCTGTCTGACAAACTGAGTGAAGTGGGGGGCTAGTGAGAAATTGGTGCATTTCCATTTGAGGGCTCATGATTGACGGCCAACTTCGGCTTCCCCGGGAGTATGTTGTTGCTGGCAGGAATCCATGGCGCCTTGTTCACTTACAGAGAGTTGGCACAGGTTCCACTCCACAGTGGCGCACAATTCACATGCTGCTGCACTGTTGCATCAGCAATAATCTCTTAAAGCCAACAGAGACAGGGAAACGGATGAACGTTTCGTTAATCGAAATGCCTTTATCTGAACCTCCTCCCATCGTAACCACCTCCACGCTAAAACGCCACGGCACTTGTATTATTGGAACATGCGTGCTCAAATATCTCCCTATGATATGGTAATGAAACACTAATCCTTTTATAGTGTAGGTCTATTTGCACTTTTATAGCATTCAGAATCCAGTGATTCCATTGGATTTGGGTTAAAGGAATATCAAATTAGATATGTAGTATCAAATTCTAAATTTATGACTATTTGTTTTGTTTTTGCTAACACGCCGGAGCAGTAGTGATGATCTTCAAACATTGAATACTGTAAAATACTCACCCACATAGAGCACACACATACTGTGTATTATATTATGTGAATATCACACATTGGGAAAAGAAGGGTTGTGTGTGTAAGTGTGTGTGTGTGTGTGTGTGCGCAGGGGGTGAAGGCCAAATTAGCCAGGTTGTATAAGCAATTATTGGGGCACACTATGTACCTAAGCACCCTAATAGGTATGTAGAGGAGGCATTATTCAATTAGAGTGGCAGTTTGCTGTAGCGAGGAGCAGAGCAGTGGTGACAGCGCTGGTGTCTTCTCCTTATGAAACAACCTATTTAAGCTAAATCAACTCCCACTTAAGAGCTGCGGTAATAAGCATGTGGCGACGCTCACCGGCCCGCGGGGCCCCATCCGTCATGCTGTAATACGGAATCAGAATGAGTGATAACACCTAGTCCTGCTACAGCGCCTTAGCTGTTGCCGCAGGAATGGCTCTCAAGCACACACACATACACACACACATACACAAGATAACATATGCACCTGCACAGACACACACATTCACACATTGCTAGCAGCAGCAATACTGCTGGATGGCTCTGCTTATTTCCCTTTCCCACCCAGCTCCTGCTCCACCAACTTGCATATGCGGAAATAAATTGTGTTTCTATGGATTTGCAAGTATGAGTCTCTCTTTTTCTTTTTTTTTAAGTTTATCATCATCCAAGTGTGAGTGTTGGTGTGTGTTTGTGTGTGTGTGTGTGTGTGTTTGTGTGTGTGTGTGTGTGTGTGTGCGTGCGCGCATCAGTGTATTTAGTTCATATAGATCAATTATGTTTAGAAATGTTATAGGGCTGCAACTAACAATACTTTTCATTATTGATAAATCAAATTTTTTTGATTTATTGATTACACTACAAAATGTCAAAGAAATTGTGAATATAGTTTTTAGAGCCCAAGCTGAAGTGACCTCTTTTGGACAGTTCAAACCCTACACATTTTCAATTTACAATCACATAAAATGGATAAAAGCTGCATACCCTCACACTGGAGAAGCTGGATCCTCGGACATTTTTGCTGAACTTAAAGACCTAAAGGACTAATTACTTACTACTATCAAAGTTTAACTAATTTATTTTCTTTCAGTTGACTAACTGATTAATGTTCTAATTATTTCAGCTCTAAAATATTGTCATCTTTTCATCACTTGGTAACTCAGAATATGATCTGACTTACATCATGAGCCATATTGTAAATACAATGGTATACAAATCAATCAAGCATATTTTAATCAGTTATTTGCTTTACTAAGCCCAGTCACTAGTCATCATGTAACATTCTTTCTTCCTGTCATGGTATCTCTGTATCAGGCCAAAGACCCACTAGACAACAATAGGTGGGTGACAACTTACATTACCTTACACAGTAAGCTCACTGTAAATCCTTGTTGGGAAAATCTGGCAGATGAAGTTTGCAAGGAAGGAATAGTAAAAGAAGAAGCAGCCACCACAGTGAACTGGTTAGATAAGGAGCAGCAGGCAACAGGCACTCGCTGCGGCTTGAGTGAACCTCAAAGCTCACAACATGTCATGAAGGTATGACACTTTTTTTTCATGGAGTTGTTAAGTGTTATTCCAGCTGTATGAAAATTGGGCGTCAGTTCAGCCATTTTAAACACCTACGTGGTTGGTAGCACATTGCTGGGCCATGTGTTCTTGATCATATTCTTAAAGCTGTTGAATCAATCATTGACTAACATCCCTAGCTCTGTTATCTAGTGGGTGCTTTGCCTTAGATTGTAGGCATGTCAGTTGCACCACAGTATTTAAAGTTTCTACCGTACATTTACTCCTTCTGTACACCACTGGCCTGTACAGTATACAGATAAAACTTATTACAAAGAATCTAAGCAACAAATATAAACAAACAGGAAAAAGATGTTGGGTATTTTCCCGATTTGAATTATGAATAGATGAATGAACAGATGAAAACAACAACAAAACATCTACAGAGTGATGAAAACAGAGGAGGGAAAAACACTCAATAAGCGGCATGCTTGAAATGCTTGAGAAGCCTGGTTTCATGGGCATCCTGTTTTTTTGTTTGTTTTTCTACTCTACTCATTCCACATCTCGCTCCCTCTTTCTCCTATCACTCTCTCTCTCTCTCTCTCTCTCTCTCTCTCTCTCTCTCTCTCTCTCTCTCTGTGGCTCATCAGTGTGGTTGTTCATCGGTAATGACTCCCACTGTGGCAGGGCCCCTTTAAGGTTGAGGTCCCCCCCCCACCCCCACCCCTCCATCCTTCCCCCTCCTTCAGTCCCATCCGCCATGCATTATTCATGGCTTCACAATCAAATGAGGGAACTACGGTTGGTAGCAGGAGACATGGTGCATGGCTCTTCCTCCGAAAAAGTCCCCCGAGGTGCCCCAGTCTGGTACACACCATCACCCACTCCCCCCTAACCCCTAGCCCAACCCGCCACCTCCCACTTATCCCTCCCGACACAGTGACTGATTTTTTTTATTTTTTATTTTAATGATTAGGGTGGGGGTCCAGACACATTGACTCCATCCCACCCTTCCCTGGGGTCATTGGCAGTCACGCCGGTCAGCGGTGACCTCTGTTGCCCTTTGGGGTACTCATCACTTCCTCTTCCTCTCCACAGGGATGCACCCAAAGTGTCTGGCACCTTTTTGGAGGGTGGCTAAGGATGGGCGGGTTGTGCTTGGGATGGTCGTCCTTTCTAAGGCATTTCTACATGAGCTAAGACGCTGGTTTGACATAACTGACAAGCTGTTAAACTTGCAAAGATGTTATTTTGTCCAAACTGTTGTTGCCCCCCCACACACACACACACACACACACACACTGTCCTAGAACTCGGTGCTGTGTAGCATCCAGAAACCATGCATTTGCCAGGTCATCATCATCTGGATGACTCCTCTATCTTCAGTTCCACATAATACAAAATTCATTACTCTGAAGTGCATATTACCTTTCCCACACCTGCCAGTGCCCTTTCAAAACCAAGAGGATTGAACATTGTGGGGAAAAAACGGGACAAACTTAAATCTCCTGTAGTAGCCTAGTCCTCTCAGATCAGCAGACAAGCTGATCATGTGAACACACACTCACACACCACATCTAGTGTTGTTTTACATATATGATACAAATGCATATACAGTCAATGGCAAGACACAAAAGTATCTGCTGTTCAGCAAATAATTCAGTGGTGCTAGATGTGCTGCAGGAAGATGATGATATGCACCCAGTGATGGTGGCAGGATCTTCTTGCCCGGACGAGCACAGTGTACAGGACAGCGGCCAAAGTAGCTCTGTCTCTCACAGTGACGATGATGATACCTAACAATGCTAACGTAGGCACACCTGTGCCCGAGCGTGTGGCTCTCTGTGAGCAGTAAAAATGAACTGCAACAACACTTGGGAGGTCAGATTTGTGCACATTAATGAAGACGATAATAGGGATGGGAAGTGACAAAGAGAACTAGAGAGAGATTGCAAGTGGGCAACCAAAACGGAAAGTACAAACTTAACTTTATTTGTTACTTTATTTCATTGCAGTTTCCACACAGATGGGGAGAAGGTTTGTCGCACAGGTGCTTCAGGTGTTGGTGGGCTCTCTCCCTCCACCACACACACATATATCTTTGCTAATTTGGAGACAAAGCTCATTTGATAAGCACTTTCTAAAGCAAAGACTACACAAAGTTTACTTTAAATGACTAGTGTTTTTGCGGTCGACCAGGATGTTTAAATGACTAATTGGTTAAAAATTCCTTAGTTCCCAGCATTCATTCTTGCAAACAGTGCCTGTGGTGTCAAGATTAGAGTACTATAGAGAAAGACAGAAAAGGAGAAAATTCCTTCAATGCGGTGCCTGTAGTAGAATAGTTGAATGAAGAGGGAGATTACAGATTAACATATTAAATGCCAAGATGGGCCCACCTGGTGTGTGACAGATCTTTTACACAGCGCAGCTGTATCATAACTATGTCTCTTGTGAGTAATTTTTATTCTGATCACTCCTGGTTTACTCGTTTGCTGCTTATTTTATTACAGGCTTTATATATGAAGGATTAAGCCCTGTAATCATGGTGGTAATTGAAATTGCAGGCTGTAATATTGTACATTGCTTAAAGCTATACAGTCCCAAACAGTCACCTGTCTCTGAATCAGAGTTCTCGTTCCTTCTCTGCCAAATTCTAAATAACCTAAAACACTGCTGCCAGTCTCTTCTTTTCCTAGCCAGCCCATAAATATGCCATTATGGTACTCTTATTATCCTCATTATTGGGGTGGCTGGAGTGGCGCCTGCGTCTATCATGGCCCTCTAATGTGGGTCTAATGGTTCTGACCTGTACGGGACACAGGTGGTCCCCAGAACAGCCTTGATTGGGTCCATTTATTAAACTGCTCTGGCGCCAGAGACGGTCCAGTCATTTGCGTGCGAGGCAGGTTCCATTCCCAAGGCTGTTGATGGGTTGGAATCCCCCCACTCTGCACCCCTGTCTCGCCTCATAGCCCCAGCTTTGTTCTTTCCTAATGGCTCAATTAAATGGGTTAATTCGGAATGGGGACCCTCTTCAAATCTATGATTATCACCTAGCCCCCTACCCTGCCACACCACCACCAGTACACACACACACACACACACACACACACACACACACACACACACCCCCGCCCCCGCCCTCCCAACTGCAAGCCCACACATTTATTATTCATCGCAATCAAATAAGTGCGGTGGTTGAAGAAAGTTGCTTTTCTCTCTCTCACTTTCTTTCTCACCTCTCTCTCATTCTCTCTACCTCCATCTCCTCCCTGCGCCTCTTCTCCTCTCCACTAGTCACCTCTCCTCTCCCAGGGAAGAATTTCTTTTATTACGACAAACACTCTGTGGAGCCCTCGGCTTTCGGCAGCCACAGCCAGTCATCGATGCAGGCAGTCAGGGAAGCAGGCAGCCAAGCAGCCAGGCAGCCCTCCCCTTCAGGAAAATGAGCAATTCTCTCATTGTAATAATGCGCCTCTGTCATCTTCCCATTATCAGCATGATAAAAGATGAAATATTCAGGGAGGCTGGCCTCCTAACCTGATCTGGGTGCGATATTGGGCCTGTGGAAAATGAGTTTTATCAGCTTTAATATACTCCTTGGCAGACTGACCCTTGAAATTAAACATTATTACAGAGCGGATATTTAAAAAACCGGGGCCACAAATTACATCAAAATGAAAATATTAAGGGACATTACGAATATATCAAGTGGCGCTTTCTCTCCCTCTCTTCTCAGGCTCGCACACTGGCTCTCCTCATTCTGACACCCCCTTTCTCATCCTGCCTCACCCGCCCCACCAATTCACCCCCCTCAACCATCTTCGATGAGCGTGGTTGGGGATGCAGCAGGCGACGTTTTAAGTGTCACTGTTGTTGTGTGTGTGTGTGTGTCTGCTGTGGGCTGGCTGAGAAATAATAACAATGCTGCCTGTCCCACCAGCTTCATACGTCTGCATAAACTAATTAGACCTCGACACTCTCATCACCTGCTTTATTGAGAATGGAGGGGAGAACACTGGCAGGAAGTGTGGGACTTGAGTAGCAGTGTGTTCCTACACTTGTGTATGTTTGGGAGGGAGTGTACGATGGAATTAGTGTTTGATGTGTATTTTAAAAGGGAGACAGAAAGTCTGTGAGCTTCTATGGCAGGGGTGGGGTGTGTGTGTGTATATATATATATATATGTATATATATATATATATATATATTAGGGCTGTCAGCGTTAACGCGTTAGTCGCGATGCGATTAAGGGCCAACGCAATGCGATTCATTTTTTTTAATCGCGTTAATCATCATCATAATAATTTATTTTACACTTCACTCAGCTTTGCGTCGTGCCTAACGGCTACTATTTTGACCCTTTGGCACTGCCGTCCTTCTTCATAACACATCTTCTGCTGCAGAATGCAGGCAGGCTGCCGGCATGGAGAAAGACAGCAGCAACACACTTCTGAATGGCGCTTTTCTTTTAAAAAAAACTCCCAGACGGCTCAGTAGACAAGTCAAAAGCCATATGCACATTGTGTACAGCCGAATTAAAATATCACCGAAGCACGTCAAGCTTGAGCTACCACCTACGAGCTAAGCATATTAACGTGACGCAGTTTGATGCTAGCAGGCTCAGGCAAAGCAGTATTTTGGAGAGTGCTAATTGCCGACCTGTGGATGAAACCAAATCCCAAAAAATTACTACAGCTCTTGCAAAATGGGTGGCAACTAGGCAACTAGACCTGTCAGCATCGTAGAGGACTCGGGTCTTAAAGAAGTGCTACGGTTGGCATGTTCTGACCCGTCTTATACACTGCCATCGAGGGGGACAGTAGTTTCACCATACACAGTCTGTATGACACGGAGAAAGCAGCTAAACTGGAACTGCTGCCAATGCAAACGCTGTCTCATTAACCGGTGATCACTGGACGTCAGTGAGTAATCACAATTATTTAGGAGTTACTAAACACTATATTGACTCTGGCTGGACTTTGCACTCGTTTGCTTTAACGGTGGTTGTTAGTTTTACATCTCAGTCAATTGTTCTCAATCCTTGTTAAAAATGTAAAGGTTAAATGTCCTGCTGTGGCATCTGGTTTTTGGACCATTTTGTTTGTACTGTATAAGCAAAGTGTTAGTGTTACATCTCAGTTAGGTTAGGTACTTGTAGGAATTGTGCATTTGTTTACAGTAAATAAATAATAGTCAAGTTCATAAAGTCACTTTCTTTGCATTCATTTGATTCCCAATCAAGATACACTGTTAAGGATTGCTTTCCATTGTTAATATGTACTTAAAAACTGTTCTGAAATGCAAAATAATAGAATTTTAATTGTGATAAAACATGCGATTAAAAAATGTTAATCGTTTGACAGCCCTAATATATATATATATATATATATATATATATATATATATATATATATATATATATATATATATATATATGATATAGTATATATATATATATATATATATATATATGCATATATATATATACACACACACACACATACAAAGATACACACAGTGGCGTGAAAGTGTTTGCCCTCTTCTCATTTCCTGTTCCTTTGCATAGTTTGTCACACTTAAGTAGTTTCGGAACATCAAACCAATTTAAACAATAGTCAAGGACAACACAAGTAAACACAAAATGCAATTTGTAAATGAAGGTGTTAATTATTAAAGGTGAAAAAAATCCAAACCATCATGGCCCTGTGTGAAAAAGTGATTGCCCCCTAAACCTAATAACTGGTTGGGCCACCCTTAGCAGCAACAACTGCAACCAAGCGCTTGCGATAACGTGCAATGAGGCTTTTACAGCGTCCTGGAGGAATTTTGGCCCACTCATCTTTGCAGAATTGTCCTAATTCAGTTACATTAGAGGGTTTTCGAGCATGAACGGCCTTTTTAAGGTCATACCACAACATCTCAATAGGATTCAGGTCAGGACTTTGGCTAGGCCACTCCAAAGTCTTCATTTAGTTTTTCTTCAGCCATTCGGTGGTGGACTTGCTGGTGTGTTTAGGATCATTGTCCTGCTGCAGAACCCAAGTTCGTTTCAGCTTGAGTACACGAACAGATGGTCGGACATTCTCCTTCAGGATCTCTTGGTAGACAGCAGAATTCATAGTTCCTTTTATCACGGCAAGTCTTCCAGGTCCTGAAGCAGCAAACAGCCCCAGACCATCACACTACCACCACCATATTTTACAGTTGGTATAATGTTCTTTTTATGAAATGCAGTGTTCCTTCTACGCCAGATATACTTGGACACACACCTTCCAAAGAGTTCCACTTTTTGTCTCATCGGTCCACAGAATGTTGTCCCAAAAGTCTTGGGGATCATCAAGATGTGTTCTGGAGAAATTGAGACAAGCTTTGATGTTCTTTTTGCTCAGCAGTGGTTTTCTCCTTGAACTCTGCCATGCAGGCCATTTTTTGCCCAGTCTTTTCCTGATGGTGGAGGCATGAACGCTGACCTTAACTGAGGCAAGTGAGGCCTGCAGTTCTTTGGACGTTGTTGTGGGGTCTTTTGTGACCTCTTGATGAGTCGCCGCTGCGCTCTTGGGGTAATTTTTGGGCGGCCGGCCACTCCTGGGAAGGTTCACCACTGTTCCATGTCTTCGCCATTTGTGGATAATGGCTCTCACTGTGGTTCGCTGATTCTCAAAGCTTTGGAAATGGCTTTATAACCCTTTCCAGACTGATAGATCTCAATTACTTTCTTTCTCAATTGTTCCTGAATTTCTTTGGGTCTCGGCATGATGTGTAGCTTTTAAGGATCTTCTGGTGGACCTTACTGTGTCAAGCAGCTCCTATTTAAGTGATGCCTTGATTGTGAACAGGTGTGGCAATAATCAGGCCTGGGTGTGGCTAGAGAAATTGAACTCAGGTGTGGACAACCACAGTTATAGTATGTTTTAACAAGGGGGGCAATCACTTTTTTCACACAGGGCCATGATGGTTTGGATTTTTTTTTCTCCTTTAATAATAAACACCTTCATTTACAAATTGCATTTTGTGTTTACTTGTGTTGTCCTTGACTTTTGTTTAAATTGGTTTGATGTTCCGAAACACTTAAGTGTGACAAACATGCAAAGGAACAGGAAATGAGGAAGGGGGCAAACACTTTTTTCACACCACTGTATATATATATATATATATATATATATATATATATATATATATATATATATATATATATTAGGACGTGTTAACGCAAAAAATGACTGAGGTTGCTTCGAAATTTAGGCTACACTATACATGCATTACCTGCAGGCCTAGGCAATTTCATTACGTAATTCCTAACGGAGATCTTCTCACACTCAAAAAACACATTTCTCCGTCCCGCCCACTCCCGTTGATTTCTTGTCATCCTCTAGCGCTGAGACAGTGTCAACAAGCCGTGCCGTTCAAACGACACTGGCGGAGTGCAGCCGGTGCAAGTTTGTCAACAAAATGACAACAGCAAAGCCAACTAGTGCAATCTCTAAATGGGTCACTACAGACTGCAGGCCCATCAATGTAGTTCAGGACCGGGGGCTGCAAGATATCATTCAGATCGCCACAGGCGACCCATCATCAAATCAAGCTTTGAGGGGAACTATTGTTAGGAAAATACATGAACTGTACGACGCTGAAAAAAGCTACTTTTATTGCACTTACTGGAGACCACTGGACATGGTTGTCACAAGCAGGTGCATATGGTAAGCTGGCCCATATTGCAAAAAGGTACTTGGCTACACTTGCCTCAACAGTGCAGTGTGGGAGACTGTTCTCTTTGGAAGGCAACATTCTGTAGAAGAGGTCAGCTCTATCACCTGAAAAAGTTAGTCTGCCTGAGCAACTGGTTGAAAGAATCCTAGTCTGTATGATTGGTTGACAGGAGGCATGTTGCACAGGTGCACACTTTTTGAAGTAATTATCTTTAACCAAGAATGTAGACTGTTCCCTCTTCACATACATAATGGCATTCTATTTCTAAAATATGCCTTCTTATTCTTGCATTATTTGAGTTGAGATGTCAGTAACAGTTCTAACAGTTGTTGGTTACTGCTAAATATGTCTGCAGTTCATATGGATGCCTCAACAAATTAAGATTGCTATTGAACACTAGTTTAATAAATGTTAATGGTAGAGATAATACAACTGAAGAATCTGTTTCTTTAAACCAGTTTTGTCATGCATTTATTTATTTCAACACTGCACGTTAAAGTAAATCCTAGTATTTGCGATTAATCGTGATTAATCACAGCCCATGACTGTGATTGACTTGATTACATTTGAATCGATTGACCGAACTATATATATATATATATATATATATATATATATATATATATATATATATATATATATATATATATATATGCAACAGGTTCTCACTTCCATCTCGTAAAATACGGACGCTTGGTCAGGTGCTTTTGTCGTTGTTATTGACGCTAAAAGTCTCCTTTAGCGTCATATAACGCGCTTTAACTAAACACGCTTGGTCGGGACTATTGGCGTCCCTTTTGACACAGTTAGGTTAAGGAAAAGGTTGTGGGCGGGCTTTACCCCGTGTAGCTGCCTGCTCTCCCCGGTACGTTACACAAACACACTGAATATATATATATATATATATATATATATAGTAGTGAGGGTGGTTCAGTGTTACAAATTGTCTGATAAATAATCTTCAAAATGATTCTAGGTATTTCAGCTGCATGTTTTTGTCCGGTGAAGGTATCTCTGGACTACTAAATGACAACTCATGTACAGTAATGCTCTTGGAAAATAATGGAAAAACTTGTGGGAAGTGAGTTTCTCTAATCACTTTAAAGTAAAAATCCCCCAAATCTATCTGTCCCCCAAAATGCAGAGAAAGTGATGTTGGCTCTGAGAAGTGTGTGGTGATTTGTCACTTTGTGATGGGGGGATATGAGAAATGCAATAAAAGGCAGAGGAGAGATGTGATTTGAATAGATTTCAGAGGAAGTCGGTCCTTGGGGGAGTTGGATGAGTAAGCAGTGTCCCCGAGGACCGAATTAAAACTTTACTTTTGGTCACGGAGCCCCCTCCCCATAGTGCTACTTCGCTTATCGCCTGCATGTGTGAATGTGTGTATGCATGGGTTATATTATGTGTGTGTTGGCGTTTGAGCATATGTCTGCCTTTTCTGTTTGTGTCTCTGTGTGTGCAAATGTGTTTTCAAATGTGTGTGTTTCCACTTGTGTATGTGTGTCCCACGCAAATGGAGCGCCCTCCCCTGCCCCTCGCCCCGAGGTTATGGGGGGATACACACAGCTCCCTCTGCCAGGCTCAGATGAGTATTCACAGCAGCACGCCCCTATCCCTTAACCCAGCACAGGGGAGCTTTGCATATTGAGGCCGTGTGTGTGTGTGTGTGTGTGTGTGTGTGTGTGTGTGTGTGTGTGTGTGTGCGCGTGCTTGTCTCCCCTGCCCAGAAACGAACAGGGGGTCCAGTTGATTCCATGCACATGCATTGTTATTATTCCATTGGTGATTCACCTGGCTTGGTTGGTGCCAAACTCATACAGCTGCAAGCACGCATGCACGTGGCTCAACATGAACAGATGCACCAGTTACCAGCTTACATTTAGCTATGTGTGTACATTGTGTGAATGCTAAAAGCTCCCATTCTCATGGCTAATACTGTATGTCTGAAGCAGAGACAGAAACCATATTAAACACATAGAGGGCATCAAATAAGCTCCTGAGTGTTGTGTCCAGTCCAACTTGCGATGCCTGAACGCTGTGCTGAAGGAGGGAGCAGCGTTCTGATCAGGCCAAGCAAAGAAATAAAAGGGGGAAAAAGGGAAATAGAAATAGAGGGAGTAGACACCACAGGGGTTGGTTGCAGAGAGGAGAGAAAACAGCAGAGGGAAAATGGCTTTCTTCATCCCTTCCACCCTCCCTCTTTCTACCTCTCTCTATTTCTCTCTCTCTCTCCCTCTCTCTCACTTGATTCATTATGCTGATATACACAGTATTTGCTTCCTGAGTGAGCCCCCCTGCACTCCCGCCCTCCTGGAATACACACACACACACACACACACACACACACACACACACACACACACACACACACACACACACACACACACACACAGCAAGATGGTGGTGGTGCCATAAATATAGCAAATGACACAGCCTAGCAGCCGAGCAAGGTCAGCTGTGGCCCAGGATGACAGTGCCGTGGGCGCTGCACCGAGCTCTTGTTAGAAATGCACACAGATAGCTCATTAGGACGGGCCCCTGAGGCCCCCCAAACACACACATGCACACACAAACATACAAACATTGATCCATTTACTATTTAATTGCAAAGTTACATTGTACGCTCCGTCGTAGAACACAAACCCCTCTTTGACAAGATTCAATTTGCTCCTCTCATCAGTTACTGCTTTATTCCATGTGTGAGGATGTCTGCTGGCTTTCAGTGTGTGTTTACCAGTCCCTCCAGGATTTTGCGATGTCGCGATCGCAACAATTCACGGGAATTCAGCCAATCACCGCGAATTTGGTGCGACTCGCAATTTTGACCAATCACCGCAACTTTACCGCAAGTTTGACCAATAACCGGAGTTTCCCGCGACTTCAACCAATCACAGCAGTCCCACGTGCCAGACTTGGCGTCAGTATGTGACTCTGAGGACGCGACTCTGAGAGCCACTGACCAAGCGGGAGTGAGAAGGGGTCGACGTAACACACGCTCATTGCCAAATTCATTTCCTTGTTTCTGATATGAAGACGAGACGTGTGTGACTCGAACATCTCACATTTACCAACAAAACGTACAGCGAAAGACCGTGCAAAACATTTCAGACCGTCCTGCCAACCTGTAGACATTTTAACATCAATGTACGCTGTAACCTTTTTTCACTCTAAAGTCGCAAAGCTGCTGCTGCTGCTGTTTCAATCCTGTCGGCTCTCTGCTGCTCAGTCCCCCCCCGCGACTGACACGCGTGCACACACACACACACACACACACCCCAACACACACGACATGGAAAAACCGGAGATGAGACGTACACGATGACCTAAATTGAGGACAGCTACGCTCGTTATTGTAAGTGCAATGATAAGTTAAAGTCCAACAAGTGCTTTATCAAACCGTATGAATGTGTGTCCCAGGCCAGGATAGGAAAATAACTAACAATGTCAAGATCAACAAGCCACTGACACATATGTGAAATTTGATTCATTCAATAAATTATTATTTTTTTGTCTTAACTCCAGCAGCCATTTTCATATATACCAACATTTGCAGCATCCTGAGCCTTTTTGGTAAGGTTACTAGGAAAACTCATCCCAGAGTAGTTTTATTCTCTTTCCTTTTTACTTCTTTTTACTTTTAAAGAAGTATACCAACACATCGCAACTTTTTTTTTGTGCTATTATCACGGTCTCTCGCAACTTCATTGCAACAAAAATACAATAGACATCACAACTTGTATCGCATTTAGAAAAGCTCCCGCAAAAACAGGCATTTTGGGCCGCAAAAATCTCAATAAAAGGCTGCGAAATCCTGGAGGGACTGGTTTACCTGCAAAAGTGTACATGAAAAGTGTGTTTTTTAATTTGAATATCTTGCATTTACACCTTAATAAATATATATATGTATGTGTGTATATATATATATATTTCACTGTGTGTGATATCCTATCCCCAGTACTAGAGCTACTGTATATAAAAAGCAGTGAGCGCTGCAAACTTGGCTCAGTGTTGAAGGATAAGCACTTCTCAGTTCTCAACAGTTTATGCATTCATGCAAAAACTGTCATGTTTACATAAGCACAGGACAGCTTCGTAAAATATACACACAGACAATAGAGCTGTCTTTTGGTTTTCTTACCAGTGAAAGAAGACATCTTGTTACATAGTGAAAGGGAGAAGTAGGAAGAGGAGGAAAAGAGTAGGAGAAAACCATTTAGAGGGATGTCCTCTGTCCTACTGTAACAACTGGGGAAAAATGTCCAGTATGATTTTGCATGAACTTTATAATTGCTGGGTAAAAGTTTGAGCGTGTGTCGGTGCGATGAACTGCAAGCTCGTACATTTGTGTCTGTGTGTATGGGTGTGTTAGAGATGGCAGGTGTGCATGTATAGGAGAGTGTGTGTTTTGTGTGTGTAGTTGAATGTAATAGAGGTACTAGGCTCATGCTCTGGACATGCCTGAGAGACTCTGTGAGTGTTGCCCTCCTCCCTCCTCCACTCCAGCCTCAGACACATGCTGGGACACACAACTAGTTTTTCTCCCCTGTCTCATTCTTTCTTTTCTCTCGCAGATAATACATGTTTTTTTTTTTATCAGCCAGATTTTTTTCTGACTTAATTACATTGCTATTGTAGCTGCTTATTGCGTGTACTGCAAACTATATATTATATGCTGAGTAGTTGCTGTCTATTGCCCCCCCCCCTCTGGGCTACCTGAAACAACCTCCGTCATACACCATCAATGGGCACAATGGCACACCATTGACTGTTTCTCCTCTCAGTGTCTTCTCTACCTCTACCCTACTATATGAAATAGATAAATGCATTGGATACTGATTGTCCCCTATGCCAACCTCCACACGCCCCTTCCCTGGCCCCCTCCCCTGCCCCCTCTCTGCCTCCTGCCCGGCCGGGGGTGGTGTCAGTCTGGCAGGCCTTGGGGCCCGTCAGGTGACCAGTGGGCTGTGACGGGCAGCAGCTCCGCGTCCCTCTCCCTGCAGTCTGGCGCCCGCTGGGGTCTCGTCCGGGAGCGCAGCCTGCCAAAGTGACCTCACTCCAACTGGGAAGAAAAAAAAAAGAAACTCATACAGACCGCAGTTCATGCCATTTTCACTCTGCAAAGTGGACAATGCTGCAAACAAATGAACTAACATTGGCTACTTTGCTGTTGAAATTCATAATTTATACTCACAATAATAAATATTGCAACAGAAATGCTGACTCATCTTGCTGATAATTTAACCACATATTGCTGTTCATTCAGTCTTCACTAATATGCCATCCCTGATTTGTGTTTTAGGCCACAATAATCATGTATGTGTTTGTGCTTTTATCGTCATAGTTTATTCTACGATACTCCAGTAATGGTTTGGGATCATAAAGAGCTCAAACTGTAATTTTAGATATAATGTTTTTAATGTCTTGGGGTGAGTCATTATACTGACTGACTGTCAGTTTTTTTCAGCTACTGACACATTTTCCTCATTTATTTACGAATTTACGAGTCTATCTACTCTATAGTCACAATCTAGTCAGAAATGCCACTCACTCATTTTCAATCATTATTTAATGAAGACACTTCAAAATTCATCTTCATTTTGAGGACTTTCGAGGCAACATTTAGCTGCTCTTGCAGCAGATGAGGAGTGTAATTATTAGTGTGCCTGAAAAGATCCAGGTGCGTTACACAAACAATTTCTCTGCCACCATCTCTGGTGGCAAAAACACAACATCGCAGTCTCTCCTGTGACCGAGTGTTGAGCTGTGCCTGCCGAGGCGAACCTCCCCCCTGCATCCCTGAGAGGGTGATGCAGCGAGGTGACACCGTTAGGGAGGAGAGCTCTGGGTGTGTGTTTGTTTATCTGCATCAAAAATACCGTGTGTGTGTGTGTCTGCTGCAGCAAGTGTGTGTGTTCTTTGCTCTTCGTTTTTGTGTGAGTTCTGGTGACTTCACATCCAGTTCAAGTACTCTTTCCAGTGCGTGTTCATGAGACTGTATGTGTGCAGTGTGGTGTCCTACTGTATGCGAGCATCCAAAAGTGAGTTTGAGTGTGTGTATTTGCAGTGTAATGTACTGAGCTTTACTTCCAACCCCTACCTCCCCCTCCCCTCCCTGTGCCCCGCCCTACCTCAGCCCCATGGAGATGCGTCGGGGTCAGGGAATATGGGGAGAGGAACACAGGGAGGCCGCACTCCACAACTTGAAAGGAATTCTAATGAACCAGCACAGTCGCACTGCCTATTCCCACGACAACAGGCCCCAAACAAATAGCTGCATTTGAAGTCCCCTCGTTTTATGACTTTGAAAATACTGCGTGTGTGTGTGTGTGTGTGTGTGTGTGTGTATGTATGTATGTGTGTGGTTGTTTTTGTTTTTTGGGGTACAGTAAGTGTTTGTTGTGTGTGTACGTGTGTGTGCGCACAAATGTCTACCTCTACATTTTTTTCTAAGAAATTGGCCTGGGAACTGATTTACTTTAATGCCTACACAAGAGGATGTAATTATTGCCTGCTATGACCAGAGATTTTTATTTGTAATTACCAGACTCATATCGGTGTGCTTCCTCCCCCAATAAACACTCCACGTGTGCTATGAGGAGATGCAAAGCCTGCTACTCATGTATGAGAGGATCATTTCTATTATATTTAACATCAAGGTACTTATTTCATCCAAGAGGCGGGTAATCATTGAAACATCTATCTTTTTCAGGAATCATGTTTGTTTTTCATAACTCTTGGTAATACTTTTCAGATCCTATGAATTACAGGAATATGCCTCTGCGTTTCAGATTGGATATTATCATTTGCGTGTTTTTTAACAGATCACGATAGAAAAGGTCGCCGTGTTTTCCTGCTGGATTTACCAACATTACAGATTTAAACGGAGGGATCTGAACACATGGATAACTTTGACTTTGTGGAGTGAAAGCAGTTTTCATTCCTGTGTTTTGAATTTTTGTTAACACCGATTCTTGGATTAGGCCTTTAAAATCATGTTGCTATAAACCCATCCTGCGTAAGGAAGAATTCAAATCATTCTCAATCATGTAGTAAAAGTAGGGGGGATTTTCTTAGTTTTTGTATTACCTTAGGATTACCTTAAAAAAAGAGAAGCAGTTTTATGTCATTCTTACTTTAGTCTTAGGTTAAGCAAACACTTAAGTCACATGACAAACAGGAAAAAAAAAACATTTCACACATTGTGCACCTGTTATATCATAGGATACACACCCTGCACTACCCTTCCTTTAATTCACATAAAGACCACTTTAAAAAAAAAAAAAAAAAAATGAAGAAACAGATGAGTGAAGTGGTGGCCAGTTAGGTGTCTGCATAAATATTAATATCAGTCACCCCCTCAGTGACCCACCCATTCCCACCCTTTTCCAACCCTCTCTGTGCTTGTGCGTGTGTTTTTCTTTGACAACCTCAGGATGCATGTACAACGGCTCCTATGAACCGAGATGTCTTTTATTTCTCAGTCCAGTGCCTTTGCATCAACTGAGCGTGGCGTGGAACGCGTGGCTGCCCGGTTTGGTTGGCTGCCTGCTTCGGCTGGCGGGGCCGGCTTGTCTGTCTGCGCCGCGTGTTGTTTCGCCTGCTCTGCGCAGACGGCGCGGGTGAGAATGTCACTCCACAAAAGCAGCATGAGTTGAGTTGTGTAAACAGTAAATAATAAACAAGTGCTCTAATACATTATTGAGAGAATCACTTTAGGCAACTGGGACAGCATGAAACGCATATCCCTCTCCTCGAACCCCCCCCCCCCTCCCCTCTCTCTTTCTCTTTTCAAACTTGTGCTCTTTATGTTTTGAATTACAGGCTACAGCACTGTAGTGCTTGGATGCATCGCCATTCCCTATTAAAGGTGTTTCTTATGTTGCATTAAAATAAGTTAGATATGCTTTGATCCTTTTTGACGTATGTTCTGTTCTCTGTATTTTGATGGTGATTCTGCAAATATTGCTGCACTGATAAACTACGGTGTATGGCTTTTAAAGCTACAACTAATGGTTACTTTTAGTATTGATTAGTCTGCAGATTATTCTTTTCATTATTCAATTAATTGTTTAGTTTATGAAATGTCAGAAAATTGTGTAAACATTTTCTGGAGCACAAGGTGAAGACTACATTCTGCCTGTTTTGCCCGACCAACAGTCAACAACTCAACAGTATTCAATTTGCAGCGTTATAAAACAGAGAACATCAGCAAATCTTAACTTTTGAGAAGTTGGAGCCAGCAAATTATTGTCGGTTGTGTTTGATAAATGACTTTAAGTACTGTATAAGTTGATTATCAAAATTGTTGAAAATGACAAATTTTCTGGGGCATTTCTATGGGCTTTGTCGCCTATACAAATTTAAAAATCTATAATTTGATGATTTTCATATTATGTCCTCCATCTCTGCCAACAGCTCTAAAATGCATAAATGGTACCCCATCTTAATTTGTAACTAACCGCAAACCCATTGCAATGGGCAATGCATATGTGATTCCCCCCTCTATAACCAGTAGCATGTGTGCCTATATTGTGTGAACATAAAACAGCATCTGAATCTACCTGCTTTAGAGTGTGTAGTAAATGGAATATCCTCCTCCAGTGGCTTATTGAGCAGAATAATTACATTGCACATATTGAATTCCACTAATGCTCCAAAGGTAGGTCTTATTTAATACCACAACTCCCCAAGGGTGCAGAGCATGATTTGAAGCACACATCTCTTCACTGTACCTAATGCTCCAGATAGATTTGTACATAAAAATATGTCCGGAGTCGTTCCAAAAGTAAACTTGGCTGAATTGGTCTAAAAGGTACCTGGGAATTGAGACATTATTTCTGTGAATATCTCTGTGGTGGTTTAAACCACAATGATTATTTTGCCTTCAGCTTGCAATATATTTATGTGGTGACTCTCCTGCTGTTAATGTACCACACATAAACCATTCACGCTTTTGAGGGAAATGATTAAGATGTGTACTGTATAAATCGGTAAGAATTTGTGCTGATGATGTCCATTTATGTAAACAGATGCCACAGTTAATGATTATGTGTAACGTAAGTCTTAGGGTTATGGCTTTTACAAATCCTTGAATGAAATTAGAAGAGATTAGGGGTGGGAATGTCTAATTTTCATGAAGGAACAATCACCATGTTTAGCTCTAGGGCTTGTAAATCCTATCTATGTGTCGGGAGGGAAATACTCACAACAGCCTGAAGATGGCAGCCAAAATCCAGTTAGCTGCCATGTCAATTTTTCAGGCCCATTTTCCTAATATTACTTCATAGGTCAAATGTATCTTCTGTGTAGAATCATGTTTTACCTGCATGTGTTCATTTCACTTGAAATTCTACAGTCAAAGTAGCAATAAGACAAATTTAAGCTTTGTTGCCTTTTAAGTGAGATGCATTTTCAATGTTCTGCAATAAAAGGAAGGTTAAGCATGATGGATGACGTTCGGAAAACACAGTATAGTAGTTCCTACAATGAAAACAGGAGAAAGAAAATGTGTATGATTGGGCAGAGAATAAACTGAGGATGTCTGATGTTTTGTCAACACTTTCTGGACTGAAAATGTAAAACTTCTGAGAAGGGAATGGCGTGAAACCTGAAAATGTAAATCACTTATTCTATGTACATTGTTTTCAATTAAAAAGAATGGTACTGGTCCACCATTGCAGTCTCACTTTACTGAGTTGGCAAAGAAGACATCAGCAAACCAGTTTTATTTTAATTTAGCCTCAGCCTGTATGATGAACCTTCCAGCAGATAGTTCTCTGCATCAGCATCCTTCTTTCAGCGGCTGCTCATCCCTCCATTTTCAGCTGAGACAATGGAGGGGAGGAGAGGAAACAATGGGAGGGTGACGGGTGAGGAGAGGGGAGGGACAGAGGGGGTTAGAGAAAGAAAGGGTCTGTATAGGACACACACACACACACACACACACACACACACACACACACACACACACACAAACACACACGCCAACTCACAGACAGAAGGAGGGTGACGAGGAGGGAAAGGTCAGATAGGTCAGCGATCAGGCTCTTTTTTATCTGTGTGGCTGTGTATTTGGTGTGAGCTTGCAGGATTGTATGGATCCACACACACACACACACCCCATGTCTGGGTCATGCCTGTCCCTTCACAGTCCACTGCGCCATTATTGACGGCTTGAACTGATACCCCAACAATGAGGGTGTGCACGCTCATGTGTTCATATGTATGTGTCTCTGCATGCATGTGCACATGCTTTTGTGTGTGTGCTTGCGTGAAGGTGTGAGGGGTAAGGGGATTGGTCGCTACTCTTAAAGATGTGAGAGAGCTCCAGAGTCCAGACTCATCTCTTTATTTTGTTCTTTCTCTTTCCTTCCTCCTCTTTCCACACATAGCCTCTGTTGACACACCAACTGCTGGTATTTTGCACACATGCACACGCAGACACAATAGGACCCGGGTGGGGAGCCGCGGAATGGGGCCCCTGCGGGTGGGGCCTCCTCCTGGTCCAAATCAATATATGAGAAGCCATGCAAGTATAACAGAATCATTACTCTCACAGGGGTTAGGAGTGTATAACACACAATATGGTTTGTGTGTGTGTGTGCTTTGACACCTGTTGTCTCCATCCTGCTTGTGTCATCTTTTAAGTGGACTTTCTTTGATATCATTAGTGTTAAGAGGATAGTATTGTCAGTGTGCATATTCATTGCTGGTTCTGTAGCATCTTCAGTAGCATTTCCTCTCACAGAGCTGAATACAACAATGCAACTGCACACATCTAAGTACCCAGTGTCAAACATGTGCAGTACTGTAGGTTTAGTGCGTGGAACAACAAGCTATCGCTGCCTCAACCTGTGTCTAACAAGACTTTGTATTTTTCTCACTAATCATGATTACTGCCACAATCTTCCCCTCCAGCCCACCTTTTTCTACCCCCTCACACATCAATGACAACCGCCTTTCATCTGCCGGCGTGCAGTCCCACATCCACGATGTATTTACAAGGCCTGAAATGAACAGAGCAATTATTATCAGTCATGTTAATTCTGCAGATAATGATCAAAAGCCGAGTCCTGCTCTTCTTTCTCTTTCCTCTCTCCCTCTCTGCCTGCTCTGGGGAGCTAACAGCGGTGACAAACCTCCCCTTTTATTATTTCATGGCCTGTTTAAAGATTTAGTGAGGCCCACAAACCGCTACTTTTAATGACCAATTAACAGGAGCAAAGCTCTCTTTGGAGCACCGCGGCCTCGTTCAGGATTTGCTAGAGTAAACAGTGGTGCGGCACCGGTTGTGGTGGTGGTGATGGTGGTAGAAGAGGGGGCGTATGTCTCGTTACCGACTCACCGTTAAAACTGGCACACGTGCAGACAACCATGCATGTACACAAACCACACACAAACCCTCTGCTCCACTGCTTATTAAAACCTGGAGGAGCAGCGGTGCTTACCAAAACCTTGAGAGAGTGAGAGAGAGTAGGTAATCAAGAGTCAGAGTGAAGAGTCCCGTTCCCACTGGGTATACGTTTTTTTTTCTTCTTCTTTTTTTCCCGAAGAAGGAGGGGTTGAAATCTAAAATGATAAAGCTTACTGCAAAGTCAGCCCGGCTAAATCTGATAGGAGAACCAGCGAAATGGTGTTGAAGAGGGAGTAAATGAGTAGAGCCTGGATCGTTAGCATTGCTCAATAATGTAGCTGGGGGGTAGGACAGCACCACTCAAGGCCACAGGCTTTCTGAGCAGCTAATTTGGACCCGTCTTGTTTATGCGTATAGCAAGCAGGGCCTTCAAGATGACTGTCAAGCTGAGGCTCGCTCCCCAAACTAAACAAACACAAATGAATACACACTCCTTGATGAAATCCACAGCATGCATGAGTGATCAAGCATACACCAAAACACATCCGTAGATGGTTCACTACTGTAACTTCTAAGCAGTTGGGGTTTGAAGTATGAATGTTGCCATGTAGACTTAATCTGTTATGATGCCGCAGTTAATTTTTGCTTAGGAATGACTTTACCATCTACAGTATTTTAGATAAAGCAGAAATGAAGATACGTATTTCATGCAATGTATGGAATTTAAAATAACTCAATAACTAACTAAATAATCAGTCAATAATCGATTAGTTGATCAACAGATCATCTTCAATTTTGATAATCAATGGTTTAGGTCATGTTTTAAGTAATGCACCAACAAACCACTCGAAGGTGAATGCTGGTTTTTAAGACATCTGTGAGTAGGTGTTGGACAGTTGGTTAGACAAAACAAGCAATTTGAATATGTCAACTTGAGCTTTTGGGAAATTGTGATGTGCATTTTGTACACCAAATGTTCAATTGATTAATGGGAAACACAGCTGGCAGATGAATCGATATTGAAACTTATTATCAGTTGTTAGTTACATGAGGTCCTACATCATCAAAATAAGTTTAAATACAATCTTCTACCTTTAAAATGTAAGTATTGACAAAGTAAATTGGACTTTCATCTGATTCGTTAGTCACTTTTAATGTATTAATGTATTGTAACCTTTTATCTATTTTCTTTCTTTAGAAGCATTTTCTTACATTGCATTAGGGCTGCAACTAACGATTATTTTCATAGTAGTCGATTAATCTGTTGATTTTTTTCCTCGATTAGTTGTTTGGTCTCTAAAATGTCAGAAAATGGTGAAACGTGGATCAGTGTTTCCCAAAAGCCCAAGATGATGTCCACAAATGTCTTGTTTTGTCCACAACTCAAAGATATTCAGTTTACTGTCACAGAGGAGAGAAGAAACTAGAAAATATTCATATTTAAGAAGCTGGAATCAAAGATTTTTTTTTTTAAAATGACTCAAACCGACTAATCGATTATCAAAATAGTTGGCAATTAATTTAAGAGTTGACAACTAATGGATCAATCGATTAATCTTTGCAGCTCTACATTGAATCTTTTTTTATCTTTATTTTGTTGTGAAGCACTAACATTCTAATATTGCACTAAAGCCCTTTATATATTTCACTGAACCCCCTTCATTTTGCATGTGGCTGCTCCTCTGTTTACTTTGTTCAAACAAAGTGATGGACCTTATAATGCTTATTAAATGTCGTAGTCCCTATATCCCCTTACAGTTTCCCAATTACAAACCAATGTGGTATTGTGTGCATATGCAAACCTGTATTTACATTCACTTCACAGTCTCTCTATCGGCGCATTGTAGTGTACAGAACACACATGGAGACAGAGTATTGTCTAGCAGAAGAGTTGTTGGGGAGGATGAGACAACCTGGTTAATAAGACAGTGTGTTGATTGCATTTGTTTTCCATTTGTCTATCGTTTGCATTGAAGACGCTCAGCGGTAATTAAGCCACTAAGTGAATCTGAAACAGGCGAGTCATGGGGCGAGCGCCACAGCAGCATTATGAGACGAGAACAACAGACGCAGAATGACAAGAGCTTGGTAGAACAATGCAGGGACATGTAAATCCCCCTATCAGGAATATCCTATTGTAACAGAAAGACAAAACTAGAAAAGACAAAAAGAAAAGAAGGAAATAAAACCACAATGTCGGATTGATGCCAAAGTGTTTAGCATACAGTAACACAATAAAAGCATGGCATGTGTTGGTGCATACAGTATGTGTATGATTATTATAAAAGCCAGACAGGTTTAAATCCTGGGTGGGTGGTATATAGGTGAAAGAGAGATCAGTAAGAGAAGAAGGCACCGAAAAAGCTATGTGTAAAATAATTATGAAGTAATGTTCATAATATGGCAGAGAGGAATGGCTGACTATGAGGTGGTGCGTTATTGTCACTGAAAGTCTCGTCCATCAACTTCTTGAATTTGATTTGAAAATGAACTCAACTTTTAACTTTATTGTTCACAAATATAGCTTTGAAATACAGAATGCACATAAACCTAAACATAAAGAGACAAAACGTATACTGTAGACCCAATTACGGCTGCAGCTAATGATGATTTTTTTAATTATTGATTGTTATGTTGGACATTGTGTGGTTAATTGATTCATTGTTTCATTTATGAAGTGTCGAAATAAGTGAAAAATGCGCATTTCATTTTTGGAGTGACTTCAAATTGCTAGTTTTGTATAAGAAGGAGTCCAAAACCCACATATACCCACACGTTTCAGTGCTATATGCTTTTACAACAGAGAAAAGCAGTACATCGTAACATTTGTGAAGTTCTTATCGATACAAATGTGGCGTTTTTGCTTAATAAAAGACTTAAGTGATTTATTTTTTAATTCATCTGAACAAATAGCATAGTAGTTTTAGCGATAATATATGCTCTAGCCTACCACATGCAACCTTTAAAATACGTTGTACTTAAAAACCTACGTAAAATAATTAACAAGGTTTCCATCTCCAGCCCGGTGTCCTTCTCTCCCTCCCTCAACTCACATCTCTCTGGAAGTCCAAGAGAAGGACGAATGATAGACCCTCTTTCGGTCTCTCTTGGAGTACCCTCTTTGGTCTACCTTCCTTCCCCTTCTCTCCTTCTTACCCAATGAACCCCAGCAACAAATCAATGGCCAGGGATAAGCAGAAATCCCCTGTAGAGGTGACTTATAGAAAACAATTTGAACCTGTGCTCCTCAGTTAGGCAGCCCTGCCCAGCCTTTCTACTGTATGGTTCTAACCTCAAACCTCCTCTGTCTGGCAGTCAATCGAAATTAGATTCCCAGGTAGATGGGGGGGTGGAGTGTCAGGAGCGCCGTTCCGATACTGGAAGAGTACATGGTTGTGTAAGCACAGCGGACCAATGTTAGCGTTAACAAATGCTGCAGCCTTTGAAAGGAAACAGAGGTGTTGTAAGTGAGCATTTTATGACTCTGGCAGACAATATTTTGTTATCAAAGATAAAAGATATTCATACTGCAATTGAAGATATGGATTCACTGCAAGATGTTTTGATAAATTACTTGATAATCAATGAACCTGTATATATATGTAGAAGAGGTGTGTGTATACTTGTGTGTCGAGTATTGACCTTATTGCCCTTATTCTGATAAATTCATCCTCTGTTTAAAATGATTACAAAGAAGTCTGCAATATGTAAAAACCTCTACCACACAGTATTGTTTTACCTCAAACACATAGCGACCTTATAATGGCCTACAAAAACAAATATGACACGCAAGATCTAATGAGAGCAAGTCTGAAGAAGGCACAGTGATGAGGCCTCGGCTTCCTCAGGGGGAGACCTGGGCCCTGGGATCGCACTGGGGAACTCCGGGAGGCGGCGGGGGAGTTAGAGGAGCTCGGATGAAGAGAGTCTGCGGAGGAGAAGGAGGAGGAAGAGGAGGAGGAGGAGGAGGTTGGTAAGACCAGGGCCTTGTGCTGAGTGGGCCCTCAGAGGACTCCATCCCCTATTTGCAGATCCGGTGAGGTGGGGGTGCTTTTGCATTACCTCCTTTTTTATTCTGCTCAAGCTGCCCCCCCCCCACCACCACCACCACCTTCCACTCTCTCTCCCAGTCTCTGTCTCTGTCTCTCTCCCTCTCTGGTCATGCTAATTGCTCCCAAGGTCAGAGCGTCGGCTGCGCTCCCCTGAACGCTCCCCCCCCACACACACACACACACACACACACACACACCCCAGCCCTATCTTTGAATGGCATGTTTTGATCAGGCCTAATTTGATTGGTCGACGCTGTCTGGAGTGGATAGGGACAGCGCTTTACAGCCCACTGCTTTTGATGTGCGTGGATGTGTGCATGTGTGTGCGTGTCAGGGTGATGCATGTCAGGTTATGAAGTGTCTGTGGATGAGTGCATGAGAGTGTTACACGTCAGCAGGGAAGTGTTTTTTGAGGGGTGTCAGAGTGTGTAAAGGGGAGTGTGTGTGAAGGGTGGTTTATGTCACGGGCAAGGGTGATTTTGTGTACTTGAGTGTCAAGGAGAGTTTGATGTGTTTTGATACAGCATATGGCAAGTGTGTTAGGAAATATGGTCAGACATGGATTGAAATGCTGCTGCATAAATAGTAATCCCCATATTGCCAATATTTGACAAAACTCAAAAAGTGCAGTGTGTCGTATGAAAATTGTACAATAATATTAGTTTTATTGCAGGAAACTGGTTAAAAATGTGTAGTTCTCTTGATAGTGGGCAAATAGTTCACTCTTCATTCTATAAAGCTGGTTATTTTCAATAGTAAATTAACTGATTGAGACTACTGTTTGATTATTTTCAGTTTGAATAAGTGACTTGGACTGTATGTTGTCTGATCTTCCTCCCCAGTTAAACATCCTTTATTTTGCATTGCCCAGTATTCTTTAGATCTTACGATACATCATCAGACTCATTTGAGGTGTTTTCAAATCAATTATTGATGGTGTAATTGTCTCAGATGTTGTGTCAGATGTGATTTGACTACTTTTCTAATTGGCTGATGCAACCAGTGGCTCTACCACATTCCTATTTGAGTAGTTCTAGCAAGCATGTTCGGCATTTTTGCTTGATAAATGACTTAAATAATTAATAAATTACAATAGTGTGTTCATTTATTTATTAATTAATAAGTGGACTAATTATTTCAGCTCTGAACTTCCAAATACCAAAGATATGTTGACTATACATTTGAAATGTTCTTTACAAACCACTGTCAGAGCATTACTTATAACATATTTGAACTTTTCAAACATCTTGCAAGTAAAACAAATGGAGGGATTTTGGCTTTAACTCACTTCACCCGTGTTTTAGTTGTGCCAGGAGTCTTGTCAGCAGCATCTGAGTAGGACTAAAGTATCTCCCTCTCTGGAGTTCAGAAGCAGCAACATCCCCTCTGTGGGTCTCCCCATCTCAGCTACGGTCAGATCCCCAGTGACTGCTAGTGCGCTAGGTACAGTAGGAAGTCCTAGGCAGGCAAACAGGCCATGTGTGTCTGCTGCCTGACAGCAGCGCTGATCCGGCCCCTATGAGTGAGATTGATAGGGCTTGTGATCAGGGACGCCGCGCTCCCTCCATCGCCGGCGAGATGGATCACATCACACTGCCGTCTCCTCCGCTTCCAGGATAAATGAACTGAGGGGGAATCTATCACTTCTCGAGAAGGAGAGGGAGAGAGAGAGAGAGCTAGAGGGAGGGATAGAATACTTTACAGAGATACTGATGGGGATACAGAAGTAGGCAGGAACGAAACAAGGTAAAAAGTAAGAATGGCAAGCTGAAAAGACGACAGGGAGGGAATGATAAAGAAAAGGTGCATCGGACAGAGGGAGAAAGAGGGAGAAAGAAGCTAGTGGAAGATAAAGTGAAAAGGAGGTATGATGGAGACAGCTGTGGAGGCCTGCTGCTAGGTCAGCCCCCTCCCTTGCTCCAGTCCCCCTCACAGGTTAGGTGTTAGGGTGTGGGCTTTTTTGTGTTCGGCTGTCAGCCAGCTATTTGTCACAGTGAGCGATCTGATGCTTCGCTGAATCAATCACGCAGAATCGCTGTGGGTTGTGTACTGTATACATGTGTCTGTGTGTGTCTAAACGTGAAACTGTGTTTGTGACATACATGAATATAAGTGCATGGAGGCGCGAAGCCAAGAAAAGAAGTATGCTCCTCTCAACAGGAGGCCGAACTGAACACACACTTTGTCTTCCTCACACTGGGCAAAGGACTGTGTTCTGGGTGGGTACATATTGCACCTCTCCAAACTCTTTAAATCACACTTTCCAATGGTCACGATCATTACTCGGCCCCCAGACTCTCTCTCCTCTTGCTCATTTGGCGTGGCATAAATTAGACTTTGTCATGGCTGATTGGGAATAGGCACCTTATTGCATTAGGCCATGGCTTATTAAACAAATGCTCTTAAGACAAGCCTTTCTTAACTTGGTGACAGCTTCTCAATTAGGTCGTCTGTGAAATATGCCCTAGCTAATTGCTCCCAAATACAAGCCCAAGAATTGGATTAGAACTTGTTCCGTTTGACTTGTGTGGACATGTTTTCGTTTAAGTTCACAGGTGTCATGGAGCTCAAGATGATTCTGTGTGTGCACCAATGATTTCTGAGGCATTTGTATTTATTTAGACCCTCCCCATTATATTATTTGTATGTGCATCTGCATAAGGCGCTGCATTTATGAGTGTGCGTGTGCATGTGTACAGTTAACTGACACGTTGTGCTATCCTCGGATACAGCGCTCATGAGATCCCCCTCTTCTCCTCTCCTAGAGGAGTGACAGCTTCAAAAACCTTTCTTGAGTGATTATAATTGACTGATTGGTGAGTCTTTAACTTCCTCTGCCTCCTTCAATACTCCCAACATGGCTCTCAAGTGGCTCTAGGCTGTCTTTATGAGTGCCTGCTTGCGCACTTTATGATTGCCTGATGTGAAAATGGCAATGGTGGTACGAGGGGGTAATTTGTCGGAATTCAACAAAGAAATGGTGTAACAATTAATCACGGGGTGAACACCGAAGAACGTGGTAATTATGTTCATTAAGTGGCGAGCATGAGGGTAATTATCTGGCGTCAGCTTGGGTTGTCACAGGCGTGTCAGGCCGAGATGTTGTAATAACTCACCACTTTTAGAGGGTTATCCTCTCTCATATAATATGGTCTGATGGGTAAGGAGTAGCATGTTAGTAGCAGTATGGCCACAATAGGGTCAAATAGTTGTTATGCTGTTTAAATTGCTGCTCTGTGTCCTTGAGTATATATACAACGCCAGTAAGCAGCCAACTGTATGGGAGTACTTAGAAATACACTCTGAATATGCAAATTAATGCAATTTACGTGTTCTACATCCCCATAAGAGACAACAAAAAGTGGCTATTTACTTTCCAAGGTAACCTGTTCATACCATACAGTGTCTCCTGTATTTATTTTTTGGTCATTTTATTACAGTGATGATGCTTTTATTCACAGCACTTTATCATGAATGCACACATACTGTAACATGTTAGCATAGGCAGACTAGGAGAAGACAAAGTGTTAACTGCATCTGTGTTAAGGGTGGGCTATCAAGGTGTCATTTGGTCACGTCAAAAGACTTAAGTGTTTGGGCGCCCGGATAGCTCAGTTGGTAGAGCGGGCGCCCATATATAGAGGTTTACTCCTCGACACAGTGGGCCTCCAGCGGGGTCGACTCAGGCCTGCGGCCCTTTGCTGCATGTCATTCTCCCCTTTCATTTATTCAGCTGTCCTGTCAATAAAGGCCTAAAAATGCCCCAAAAAATAATCTTAAAAAGCTGCACTGAATGGCCAAGGTCGAAGGTTGGGAGAAAACTGTCCTCATAAGTCAGGATTCCATGCAAATGTAGAGCAGATTTTAACTGAATTTTCCAGAAAATCCGCAAAAGAAAATGCAAATGAATGCACGTTTACATCCACTACTGTTATGCAAATATTAGGAGTTGAGCACATCGAAATAAACATCTTGTGGCACTAATTCTCCAGTCAGGTGCTGTTAAGCTATTACAGAAGAAGCAGCCGCAACAAGATGATGCAATTAAGAGTGCCAGTCACACCTCAAAAGGTGAAAATCCAGGAGGAAAAGTGATTGAAATATTGCAATTATGTTTATTTAATGTAACAATATGAAGAACTTTGCGGCCTCCTCATCGTTCCACACAGATCTGATGTTTTGTCTGCCACTATTTTTTGTCTTTGCAGTGGTGCGGAAGCTTAGTGGACATTTAAGTCATGTCATGTTTATTTGCTAAGCCTGTTGCCATTGCTCTTTGTTACATTTCACTTTTATTGATACATCAGCTTTTCCCCTTAGCCAAGCATAAAAACCTTTTTGTGATATTTAGTCTTTTTCTTAATTTGCGGCATTTCCACTCAGGTTTTTAATGTGCAAATTGAAAATATGCATAAAACCGGTGGATGGAAAATGCATTCATATAAAGGTATATGAGATGTGATAATCTTACAAAAGTCATTCCCAATGTTGCACTTGATTGTACACACAAAAGGTGATGAAAGTAGTTGTGTGAGAATTAAAAAGAGAGAAGTTCAAAACCTGTATAGTTTCTTGGCTCTGCATGCCTGGCCAATCACTTTGAGAATTGTGAAATTGTGAAAATCTTGAAAAATTGTTGGACACAGCCCCCATATTTCTGATGTCTAAAAGATGAGGGGGGAAGGGTTTCAGATGCGCTTCATTCGAACCATACTGACGCCTTTAGCATCATACTACACACATTATTTAATCAGGGCAACTGCATGGCCCTGAAATCACTTTTCTTGTAGACAGAAAACAATATGACTCTCTACTCTCTTGCCAACACATATATGAGTTACCACCACACATGGAGGAGAAAAACACCTGTCTACACCTGTATAAAAACTCCCACAAATGCTTGTCTGGTGCATATCTACCTCCTTTCTGACTTACAGTGAAATAGACTTGCAAGCCCCCTTAAACAAAAGGCTGAAACTTAAATCCTTACTCACAAATCCCAGCCTTGTAGATACAAAACCTGGAAATACCATCGGGCTAATTAAGCTGATTGGCTCCGTCTGTCCTGAAAGAGGGCTGGCCTGCCAATCATATGTGGATGTTTCTGCTGTAACAAACTCTGGCAGCGGCTTTTCTTTGCTACTTGAAGCCGGGGGAAGAATCAACCTGACAGTGGAGCGTGTGATTGGACAGAACTGTGCAGGCTGTAGTTGTCAATCAATCAGTGAAGAGTTGAGTATTTCTTACCCTTTTCACAACACTGCACACCTGAAGCTGCCAGCCGTGAAAATAATAGATACTTAGGTTAAAGACTCCCAGTATAATTATACAAACCTGCAGAAGACACCCAGTCTTTCACTTTGTGAACACATAGTGCACTCAGTTCTCTCCTGACATACTCTCTCCTCCATCTCTGGTTAAAAAAACCCATCTCCAGGTATCTATGCTCTCTAGGAGGGCAAGGCAAGAGAAAGACAAATAGCGTGGGCTTTTTATCACCAAAGCCCTCCTGGAAACAGACAATAGCCACACAGGTCTTATTTTAGTCACTGCCTTTTGTGGCTGCCAGCCTTCTCAAACTCCCTCTCTCCCTTTTCCCTTTTATTTTCTTGTGTTTTTCCTTGGGCACAGTTCTGTCTCCCTCTCTTCCTCTTTCTTCCCTTCTCTTTCAATTGCAAGCCTATTTGGAGCATGTTTGTTTTCACGCTTTCTCCTCTCATTCTCAATCTCTCCCTCCCTCTCATTTTCTCTTGCCTTTCCCTCCGCCCTCTTTTCCCTCAAAGTGTGTGTGTGTGTGTGTGTGTGTGTGTGTGTGTGCGTGCGTGCGTGCGTGCGTGCGTGCACATGCGCGCGTGCGCTGTAACATCCATCGATGGATGCGAGGCGTGTATAACCTCAGGTAAGCTCAATGAAGCAGCCTGACTAGCCAGAGTGTCTGTGGGAGGCTCTGGCTCATCTCTGCCTGCATCCCTGTAGCCTTAATCTGTGACAGACCATTTCATAATCACAGCCAAGGGGGTTTCTCTTTTTCTTTCTCTGTCTCTCGCTTCTCCTTTTTCTCTCTCCTTTTTCTCCTTCTTCTTGTTCTCCGTTTTCTTCTCCTGCTTATTTCTTCTTCTTCTTCTTCTTCTTCTTCTTCTGCTCCTCATATTCCTCTCCCCCTTCATTTTTCTTTCCCAAAGTGCAATAATTCACAGGCATGCACCCTCCCACAGGCGGATTAGCAGGCGGCATGCTCATCCTACATAATCGCAGCACAATGGAGCCCATACGTGCTGCCGCTACAGCCACGCCATAGGGCACAATACATCTGCGCTGTCCCCCCACACCAAATTACACAAAATGGACCCCAACTTGCAGCCACCACCTGCAGTACAAGCAGGCCCAGCCCTTCTCCAGTGGACCACTGTGGACTGAAAAGGAACCAAATGCATCAGTGACGACCTGAACTCAAAGAACAATGCATTCGGAAACCCTCTGTGTTTGTCTCGGAGTTACTTCTTATTTTTCTGTGGAAAGCTAGCCAAAAATCTCTCTTCTCAAGGAAGTCTTATAATCAACGTTTTAATTTTTTTTTTGTCTACATAATTTACTATGTAGATCGATTTGTGTCCATGTGTGTGGATGAGTCTGTTAGACAAAGAGAATCGTCACTCCTGCTCCCTCCAAAAACTGAAGTTCTTGAAATGATAAAAAAAGACAAGTTGTGGCATCCTTTCTTTGATCTTGATGTCACATGGAAATTTAGTGAATGCATTCACCGCACAGTTCTCGCCTCTAAATTGTTCCATGAGCCCAGTCGATTATAGTGTGCGACATTAACATATTGTAAAAAAGGAACAAGGATCTTATGATTCATTTTCATTGTCACAATAATAGCTGAGCCGATTAGCAACATTGTTACCATTGGAGAGGCAAAACATCATTACGCTTCTCAATCTGTTTGAGTAATTAAACCATTTGGGAGAATCATCCCGCGTGTTTGCTGATTCAGTCAGAAGAAAAAAAAAACTGCTGTTGAGCGCTGCAGCTATATGTAATGTTACATTTATGTATTAGCTTTAAAGGGCTTAAGTGTGAAGCTGTGCACAACTGCTCTGGTAACGGAATGTCAAATAGGATCCATCGCTCCATTCCAATGCATTTCATATAATACTATAATGAAAGGCGAGGATTTATACCGCATTAGTATCAAGCTCCATCAGATTTAAAGCCATAAATCCATTCTATATCCTCCAAGTTTTTTCTCTAACATTTTCTGGGCGCTTAATTTAATTTTCTCTGAAAGTGCCAAGCGACCGCTGTTCTTTGGTGTCAGGTGAATAAAATAATTTGCACATACTTTGCGCCTAAACTGTGGAAATCCAGGAAGCAATTGCATGCTTTGCTATATTCACACAAACGCACACAATCTCCTTTTTCCTGTTGCTCCCTTGTTGAAAACGAACTATTAGGCTTACTTTCAAAGCATGCAGTTGGAATACCCGCGACTATCCTATTTGATTTATCCAGCTTTACCTTAACCAGATCTACTATGTTACTTCTATAAAACCCACAATCCATCTTTCCATTCACTTCTTTCTATACACTCTCTAATAGCGATAGATGACATACATTAACGTCTCCCTCAGCAGGATCCAATCAAACTGCTACAGGTTCCTGGAGACTTGGCCTGTATGTAAAACACAGACACGTTTCAGCCTGGTATAGCTTCCTCTCCTCCTCTTATCCCTTTCTATTTTGCCACCTCAGCACAAGCCCACACTGCGGTAATCCCTCACAAGTCAGGACAAAATGAGTGACACAGGGTGGGTCGCAGCTTGAACACACACGGCCGTGCATACGATATCTCCTAGATTCTGCCCCTTCCTGGGCTTATGTACAGACTCAGAATGTATTAGCGATTTGGCAAGCTTTATGGCGTGGCAACCTAGAGCCTTACGCGGTGTGGGCCTTTTCACACATGCAGGTTTAAACACACAGGACTTCATTAAAAGCATCACTGCAAGATGATGCTCGCTATATGTAATCCACATGCATTTTCACCCCCTTCCGCTTTGCAACGCCAAAGAGGCTTGTTAATCCTCACCGGTGTTGCCGGGTAGATGCTGAAATGCACAACCAGGGGATCACACACGTACTGTGTGAACATGCACACACTTGTGTAGGCAGACACATTCACATTTAAGCATACATGCATTTCGAGTTTTTGATGTGAAAAATATTATAAGAGCAAGTTGGGTCCTGTGATTTAACCATTGGCAGTTTTTGTTCTGCTTCTCTTCTGTGTAGAAAATGTCCCATGAGCTTGTCAACCACAATGCAGGAGGTATATGTTTGAATAAATAAAGGTAAAGGGTAGGGGGTCAACATGGCCTCGTGAATGAGGGGCTACAATCGCATATGACCTCACTAGAGTGGAAAAGATGAAGTGAGACATGAATGCTGTATTAAGAACATGAAAGAAAAGAAACTGTATATATAGTACAAAAGAAATATATACGGGTGCCTGGGTAGCTCACCTGGTAGAGCGTGTGCCTATATATAGAGGTTTGCGCCTCGATGCAAGGGCCGCAGGTTCGACTCCGACCTGTGGCCCTTTGCTGCGTGTTATTCCCCCCTCTCTCTTCCCTTTCATGTCTTCAGCTGTCCTATAAAAATAAAGGACTAAAATGTCCCAATCTTTTATCTTTACAAAAAAGTATGTACAAGAAGAGTTATTCCTGTAGGTTGTTGGGGCTAAACATTGGTAATGCTGCTGTTGTCTCACTTTTGGTTTTGCTCTATCTCCCTCTGTCTCTCTCTCTCTTCCTCTGTCTCTCTCTCCGACTCTTTCTCCCCCCCTCTCTCCATGTCAGTCCCCTGATTTATGGCTCTGTTTAAGCGAAGGCCACACGTCTCTCCCGACGCTGCTATTTGTTTCAACGGCGCTTCATTTTTCCACTCTTCCCCCTCTGAAGGCAACCAGGAACCAACAAAAATTAACCCTTGGCTCTTATGCACACAGCAAAGTGTACTTTGTGGCTCTTTCCCAGGTTGTACCTGCTTCAGGGAACTTGACAGGGCTGTATGGTGACTCCACTGTTCTGACAAAGCGCCTAGCAGGCTCAGCCCTCTGCTGTTGTTGTTAAGAGCGGGTTGGAGATGTAGAAAAATGACATGCCACAAGGATGCCATTAATAATGCTCACAGGCAAGGTTGGAAAAATGGCCGACGTCACAAGGCCCTTTTATCAGCCTAATTTCATAAGAGAATTTCATGTCTGAGCAGGGAAAAGTGGCTATTTTTCCTCTTCTTTTATATTGTAAACAGCCATTACTTGGAGAGGTATACAGGCCTGCTCTGGCAGTAAGTGGATATGAATTTCAAGACGAAACAATCCTTTCATATCAGCCTCTCTCACAAACGCTTTGACATAATCGTGACATCAGACAGGCTTACTTTTTTCTCTGCACTTAGGTTCCAACTGCGCCATGATTCATTGCATTTTCTTGATGAGACTTTGTTTTTCTTCCTATTGGTGATACTGAAAATTAGTTCTTATAGATTTTCCCTGCAAACTAAAGCAATTGTTTGACTAAATCAAAGAGGCAGCTGGAGCCACAATTACATATTGTGAGTGTGATTGTGTTGCCATTGATTCTAAATGTCTAAAGCACTGAGAGGGATGCGTCTGACTTGGCTCGGTGTATTGTGGCTGTTCTTTTTTGCTACTATGCAGTATTGTGCTATATTTGCACTTTTTCTTTCCCCTTCTTCTTCTTCTTCATTGTCTGTGCCTTTGTGGCAGGCTGGCATGAAGGAGGCTGTTGTTTACCCTGGTAAGCTGCCCATTGTCTCTGGTGGGAATTCCCTTTGGGAGAGAGAGCCACGGGAACAAGGCTCGGCACAGAGCGAGAAGCTAACTGCAGAGCTGCTAGAACAGCATCGGCGGGGCTTCCGTGCGTCCACTGGGATCTGGTGCCAGGGGTAAGATGGCCATCCCCTGGGACTTGAGATGGCAAGATAGGGACAAGAAAAGGGAACAATAGGAAGACCGGCAACAAAAGGGGAAAGGGGGGACGGACAATGGATGAAAGTAGAAGATAAACACACAAGGATAAGAATTCAAGGTACAGAAAATCCCTTTTGGAAGTAGTACTACTATGAAAAACAAAAACCCAGCAGCCACATCAGCGTTGGATAAAGAGAATACATAAAAAAATAGATGTAACTGAAGTAAACATTTCAGGATCTAGCATTTAATAGAGGACAAAATTAGTAAAAAGAGAGACAGAAATGCATCAGAATTGGAAGATACACCAAACCTTTGTCTTCCACTCCCTCTCATCATTTCTAAAACACCTTGTAGTATGACCTAACCCTCCTACACCTTTGCACAACAGTCAGTGCTGAGTCGAGGCCCAGTATCTACTTCAGCCTGGGGCTGGAGTACAAGGCATGCCCCAGCTCAGGTGTGTTGGTAGTGGGCGCGGGGCACTGACAGTATGGGTTAGTCTCCTGGCTAGATGTGACTTGACAGCAGTTAGGCTTGCAGGGCCCAGTAGGCAGGTTGGGAGCTAAGGGCCTTATAGTGAACCTACAGCACACAGGACTCACAGGGTGGAAAGCGCACAGAACAGCACTGAGTCACATCTCAAGTCGAACAGGATGAACTGTTGTTCAATCAGCGTCACTCCCTATTGCTCTGCTGTTTCCTAATGATAACAACAGACAGCTTAGTAGACACTGTGTACTTCAATAGACAGTTGATGTTTTCAAATTGAATTTTTCAAAAAATAATGCTATCAAAGTAAAATTGTTTACTTATTCTAGTGGAAAACATACAACAATGGCAATCATGAATTCATATTACCATACATTTTTCCATTTTTCTTTTCAGTTCAGCTAAATGAGAATCCCTCTTGGTTTTTGAAGATGCACACTTAATGGCTTTGCCTAGTTTGGGAGCATTCCACTACTTTGGAAGTGGTTGAAATGCCATTGGTTAAGATAATGGAAGAGAGAGATTTAAAGTTCAGTGGAAGAGAGTCTAATGCCTTCTTAAGGTGAACCATTTCAGCACGCAACCGCATTTGTATACGTCTGCGTATTTACCCGCAAAGGGAGGGAGGTGACCTTTCCATGTGGAGATGGTGTCTGCATGGAAACGCTGCTTGCTGCATCCTAATGGCCACCCAGGGCCACCTCGCCTCCTCGGCCGTCCTGATATTTGCCTAAACGCGTGGGTGAAAGTTTTTTTTTTTTCTTTAGCCGTCCCAGAAATATTTACAGAGAATCTGTGGTCAGCAGAAATGAGGTGAGAGGAGCGAGAAGGTGGAGGGGTCGTAGGGTACATGCGGTATTAGAAGTACTGGGAGCTCCTGTTGGCCAAGGTTAACAGGGTGTTAATTGGTGGTATGGTAGATAAGTGCACATTTAACATGTTTAGTTTGAAGTTTTATTTAGCAAGCCCAAATGGACAAAAGTGAATTTCTGTGTTTGACTTTGAGGAAAGTAGTTTACGCTGCTTAGTTTTAGCTTGTGCTTCAAGTAACAAAAACGAAGTTTACAAACTGGCAAACACACTCAGCAGAGTAAGACTGCCACAGTATCATTAGCAATGCTGCTCTGAGTGACGGTTAAGGCAGAGGTCTTCCGGTCAACATGGCTTCCTGACTCATGCTGCTCTGCGGATCATTAGGAAAATGAACGTGTGTGTGTGTGTGTGTGTGTGTGTGTGTGTGTGTGTGTGTGTGTGTGTGTGTGTGTGTAATATTTCTGTGCTGCCATTGGGCTGTGGGCAGCCTGATTACTCCGCTCTGTCTCCTACTTACCTGCTGGCCCACTGACTTACCTTCAGCATACTAACTCCCTCCAGTTCCCTCCTCCCCTCCCCTCTCACGCATACACACACACACACACACACACACACACACACACACACACACACACACACACACACACACAAATATGGGAAGGAGTCACAAATGCATTAATTTGTCCAGATTCATCTCTGCAAAACTTCTGAATGTGTCACATCTTGACAGACGATTCTAGGCCAGCAAATCTATTCCTCAGGGTATCTGTGTACCTTTTTGGAGAAAAGAAATCCCTTTAGCTCGCAAAACACTCACTACTACCCGTTTTTTTCCTCTGTTTTATGTGTCTGTACCCAATTGTATACTCGAAGGCAAATGGCACACATACATTTTAAAAGCACATCAACGACTGGGGCAAAACCCCCAAAAGGTGGGAAAAATTACAGGATCAAAGATTGATGTCGGGGGAACAAATTTGAGCAAGGGGCTAGAGATTTTTCACTTCTGCTAGGGCGTTTGTGTGAGCTGTCCCCATTAACAAGCAGAGGAGATAATGTTGGTGGGTGGACACAGCGTGTGTGTGTGTGTGTGTGCGTGCGTGCGTGTGTGTGTGCGCGCTGTATGTTTTGCCGAGCCTACGTCACACTATACGTGCTAAGCCTGACAAAACAAGGGATGGAGGAAATGTTAGGCATTTACCAAACATTCAGTTTCTAACTTTATTTTCCCTAGTAAAATAAGAAGTATTTGTTTGGATAAAATATAGATAAACTGTATGCATCTAAATGTGATTTTGCAAAATATAAAATAATGGGAATTTATTAATTTTTTTTTTTTTTTAAGAATATCACCAGCACGCCACTAATCAGAGAAGGTAAAAGCGAGTCTGTAGTTTTCTACATTAATACATTTAAGGAATTACATAAATATATATGTATATATCCTGTAATTTCAGCCATAATGGGTTACAAATCCACCTCCTCCACTGATTACCCTAATGTTCTTCTAAAGAGTACAAAGGAATGGAGCGGTCTTTTTTATAAATTCCCACCATTCTTTATTTTGCAACACAAACAAATTCACACATTGCTGTTCACACATTAATTATGCAGTTAGAGAAAAAGCTGCAATGGTGCAAAGGAGGGAAGGTGAAAATGAGGAATTCAGTTTCTTATGCTCCCTTGTTGAATATTCATATAAAATCAATTTTTTTATGCTTTCGGGCGTTGTTTGTTTCAGGGCGCCGGAGTCACTTCCTATTTGTGAAGCTGTTAGGTACCAGGAAATGGGTGAATCCGTTTTGGTGAGAGGAGAAAGGTGTCTGTAGACATATGTGAGGTGTCTGTGGCAGATTGTGGACGATATTTCAAGTGTGGCTTGATCACCAGCCCTACTTCCAGCCAAACTACACCTAAATTTCATTTAAATTTGTTTAATATGTCATTCAGTGCCGCCATGGCGATGTTGATTTGCTCTGACAGTCAATTCAGTGCGTGTCTGACAAGCACTTTTGTAGCTCTTTCTAGTTACCCGTCATCATTTTTCTTGGAGCTTTGCACAGTTTGTTTCACCTCTCCAAGATGTTTGCGAGCACTTAAAGATAATTATTGCCAAATGATGCTCTAATGAGGGGAACAACTGTCCTTAAGTCTTTGCGTGAGAGCTGGGCCTGCTTGCTGGGACGCCACCTTTTTAGGCTTCATTTTGTTTGCCCGTTTGACAGTGTCAGACTTTCTATAGATGTTGCCTCAATCTGACGCATGCCATAATAATTGGCTGGGCTCCGGAGATGCAAATTGCTGAGGATTTATTAAAAATGCACCTTAAAGGGTTAGAAATGTCTGTTCGCAAGTCAAATTACCATTTCGCCACTCTTTGAGTATTTTTTTTTATTTTTTATTTTTTTTGTCAACCTCTCTTAAACTTCCAGCGCTCTTGGAAGAGGTCAGACGCAGCCCTTCATTTGTGGAGGAGGATTTTCGTCTCCTGTGGAAAATTGCAAGGCATTTAGAGCTATCGGAGAGGGTCAGAGACCTTTCCTTTAATTTCCCTTTATCTTCTCCACCATGCTGCACGACCCCAAGCACATCACAGTGCGGATGTCTGGCCTGTCTCTATGCATGCTGTTTATTTGTGTACCTGTTTTTTCCTTCTCAATCAAACGGGATGGGATTTTTCTCGACTGAACTTGGCGCACGTCTCCAAGATATTTTGGATCAATTTTCATGCCTCTCTCAGCTGTATGAGCATAACATGTTGTTGTTGTGGTTGAATTCTAATCACAAATCTGAAATATTAACATTTAAATCTTGTGACTTATTTTTGAGATTTGATAATGAGATTGATGTTGAGTTGGCTGAGGTGATGCATTTGCTGGAAAAAAAAAAGCCTTCCTGCAGGTAAATCTTTTGTGTTACAGCCTGAATCTCCACAAGAATATTAATGACTTTGGTCCATTGTTTCCATTCAACAAGGCGCTTCCTTGTGGCTGTTTTGTGTCTCTTTGCAGTCTTGAAAAGCCACTGTTGCTACGGGAACACACATTGTGTCACTGGTCAGCCATGAGTGACAGTTGTTTCTAATCAGTGACATAACGACACAACGATGAGCACTGAAGGACGAGCATTTTTTCCTTTTTAAGCTTTCCAAGAGGATGTCAGCACAAACATTTCCACAGTAATCCGTAACCGAGACTCGCAAGCAGGGGACTGGAACTAATGAAGACAACTATTCAATTACTAGCTCAATTAATGCAAGTGCCTTGAAGCGCAGATCACAGATGAGCCGAGCAGCTAGCCTTAGATGTTGTAGACCACAACTGGAGGCGAACAACACACTGAGACATTACATTTCTCCAGCAATCCCTTGGCTTAGCACTCATGGCCGTCTCCACTTTAAAATGGCTTTATGGGTTCATAAGAGGGACCTGAGAGTGTGCCTCAAATCTATGCTTTCGTCCACTGTGTATGGTCATAAGGACCTGAATTGACTTTGTCTAGATATGGACCCACAATCTCTTATAAGTATTACTCTGTTATCGCCATTCTCTCCCGAGGTTCAGCTCTAGCTGCACTATATTTGAACAAGCACAACAAAAAGTCCAATTTAGCCTGATTTCCCTTATTCCAGCTTTGATTCTTGTTTTGGCTCATATTGATTTCATACATCTTGTTAGGTTCTGTTTCTACTCTGTCTTGTTTTTGGATAAATCCGGTTTGTTTACAGTGTGCGATGACCCGCGGGGCGTCAAGATTATTCTTAACCCTCTCCCTCGCTGCGGTTTTGTGGTGTATCGATAGGTAGCCATGTTTGCTTATAATTAAGTCCCTACCACACAACAGATGGGACTCAGTTCAGACCTCTTGGCCCAATTAAAACAAGCTTTCCTACTTCAGTACTACCTGCTTTGTTACATATTTATAAGTGCATTGAATTGATAAAGAGCTTTACGTTGGTGAGGCATTTACACCGGTTGATACATGACGCTCGCACCCTCATGATGCCAAGCAACTCTGAATTACCACAGAATATTACATCTTAACATAATGCTGTTCCACCCTGATTAGAACATAGAAGTAGATTAAAGATAAAAAAAAACAGAGGCTTTGCAAAAGAAAAAAGAACTCTCTAATTATTTTCCTAGAATTAAAACAAAATGGTAGCCTATATGCCACCAGGGAGTTGGGTCTAAATGTTTCATTTATCTGTAAAAGGCCTCGTGAGGATGTTTCCTTTTTATTTAAATTTCTCTTTTCTTTTCATACCTTTAGCATTCTTTTCCTTAATAAAGACATGAAGTGCATGCATTCACTGGACTAGGAGACATTGATGGTAATAAGTAAAGGTGACTGTAAGTAATTCAAACTAGTTCATAGTCCTTCATTCATTAGCCGAAGCTTTGCTCTATAGACCTTTGCTAAAACCACTGACAGGAAAAGGGACCACCCCTCTCCTTGTTCACACATACATACTATGCACTCCAGTGTTAGTTATACATTAAATACCATGGTTAACTGATCCGTAGAATAGCACACGTCTGACCTAACTAACTGTGATGGCGCAACAAGACTGCGGGCTTGTTCTGTCCTAAACTCCGTTACACATATAACTATAGAAAATGCTCAATACTGTGTTTCTGTTTCTACTACAGATACCACATCATAAGTACTGATAACGATACAAATTCAATACACATTGTTTCATCCTTTTATATTTATTTTATTTGCTTAATATCTGTGACAACCCAGAAGTGAATACAACTCAAAATGATTTGAACAGAATTATCTTAATTGGAAACGGATTAGCCTGGAGGATCAGTGCTTGAGAATATATTCTGTGGTATCAGACATATGACACACATACAAGCTCCAAATGATCACCGTTGTTGTGTTTTCAGTGTTTCCGTTTGCCATCGTGTTGAGAGGCTTGAGATTTTAGCTCACATTTTCGACCATAAAAAGGGATATGTCATCCACCACAATAATGTCAATGACAATTTTTACCATCCAGAGGAAGTTTTTCATGCTCCCTTCATCGCTTCAAACACTTTTCTTTTTGGTCTTTGCTGTTCGAAAACCTAATCCTGTTCCCTTGCATGATGCTTCTGCAAGTGTTTTATTAAGTCTTTGGTGCTAAAGCCAATTGACACTGATTGCGTCCCTTAAAACACTCATATTGCACTCTTGACAGTCTGTCATGCTTTTCCCACTTCCCTTTAGAATAAAATAGCATCGCTGACATATTGATGGCTGCTGTGGTTACTGTTGTTAACACATGACATGTTGCTAGTGCTCATTGCGGTTGTTTGCACAACGAGTACTTATAGAAATATTTAGAAGATGTTTAAGTGGATATTTTTAAAAGTTTGTTTATTTTGACCGTCATTTCTTTCTGATAACGGGTCCACGAATTGGACTGAGACAGATACTGACTGTTGGATCAGCACAGCCCTAACTATGACTAAGAGTGGTGCTGCACTGCTCCGTGTGTGTGTGTGTGTGTGTGTGTGTGTGTGTGTGTTTGTGTGTGTGTGTGTGTAAGTGTGTTAGTAGGAGAGCCCAAAACATGGTTTCCCTAGTGAGGTGACAGAGGCAGCTAAGCCAGTAAACAACAATGACAGTAATCATGTGTTTGTGGTGCTATGCTTCATCACCTGTCCAGCACCAAGGCTTGTTAAAGGACAAATGACTCTTAATAAAGCATATTCTTTCTCCTCATCTCTCTCTCTCCTCTCCGTCCGTTCCTTTGCTCCCCCGCAGCCCTGCCCCCACCTGAGGAGGCCAGGTTGCCAGGCCGTGGGGCGGTGGGATTGGCCGGCTCCACGCTGAGATTGATTACCCCTCTAATCTTAGGACTGCCAGTGTGTCTCCAGGGCGAAAACTCCTGCATGAATCCCCCCTCTGCCCCAACTCCCACCCTTCCTCTGTCTCTCTACCTCCTCTCTCCCTCTTCCTACATCCCCTTCATCCCTCTGTCCCTGTGCTGCCAGAGGCACTGAGGGACGATACTAAGTCACAGCTCCAGACAGGGCCACTCGCTCGCAGTGCCTGCCTTGTTCGCCATATGTCACGGCAAATGGGGCTCCCGTGGACTCTGCCTTGGACTCGCAGGGAAAAAAAATGACAAGGGGAGGTTGGAGGCTGCATGAGTTGGGCAATAGAGTGTAGCAGAAAAGGCCAATCCTGCTTTGATTCAAAGATCTTTAAAAATAACAGTGCTCTTGCGGGAGTTGTGCAGATGTAAGAAAAACTAAAACCATATACTGTATGTATATAAAGAGACACATTGGTTTCGTTTGCTCTTGGGCGTTAATATGCTTTCTCTGTTTGCTGTGTTCACACGTGATTTGTTACAGCCAGGTGATGACATGACACCCTTCCAGTGTGCATTATCATGGCATCAAGGGCACAAGACACATGACAACTTGTAAAGGTGACAATTGAGCTTGCTGATGTACGACTTGTCATCCAGATGCTGGTGTAATTAGCTCTCTTGGTGGCACTCAAGCTCTCTCTAGATTTAGAGAGACCGTGGCTGGGTGGTGACGCTACCTCTCAGAATGTCACTTTGGCATTCGACTTCTCATGCTAAGCCTGGTTTTTTTTTAGGATCAGGGTGGGAACAAAGTGGAAACCCACTGACAGAACAATTAACACTGTTGAGATTTTGCACTAAGAAGTAACAGTATGTATGATGATGACAATTTTATTTTAGTTCCACCAATTATAACAGCATTGCCTTTAGTTTGAGATCATTTCAAGCTAGCAAATCTTTTCTAAGTGAGTTGCATGGGTCAAATCTGTTGAGACGGTGTTGTTGTGATGTGGTGTTTACATGCGTCTGCATACATGTATTGCGAAAGAGTCAAATGCATGCACAACCTTGCAGTGCTCTGTGTTTAAAAATATGATAGCTTTAAGACAAATGAGCAGTTCAAATATTGTTCAATATACGTTTAAATAAGAGTTTAATTTGTATTCTGAATATGCCGATAATAATAGTGAATGCTGATAAGTAAGACCATTTTGATTGTATCATATGCAATTTAAAGACAAACACATTTTCAAGGTGAAACTTTCTGTTTACTAAGCCACCTGCACCAAAGCTATAGTCCTAAGACAGGATGAGTAATGCTTAAAAGCCGAGTTCATTTCGTACGTATGAGTGCTACCCCAAAAGCACATGGAAACGGCCAGACAACCCTCAGAAGGCTCTTTGAAGTGCTCTTTCAGGCCACCATGGATTGCCCACACACAAGTACTCACAAACACTTGAGAAAGTCTTTGAGGGCACTGTTTTCTAATTCACCTCTGCACCTGTTTATACCTTCTCCTCATTCTTTCTTTTTTTCCGTGTCTGAGTGAGTCCGAGTCATAGGAAGAAAAAAACCGGAAAGAAAAGCAGCGTGGGTGAATCTGAGCAGAGAAACATCCTCTGGGTCTTTTTCCTTTTTTAAAAGAACTCCTCCAGATCTCATGTTTAATTCATGAAGGAGGGCTCAGGCATGATACATCCTGGCATGACAGGCAGAGTCCATCTTTGTCTGGCAAACATGGATCGGACCGGGCCAGGGGTGATATGCCAATCCCCATCAGAGCCCCGGGGTGCCGCAGACTGGTCAACAGCTGGGGGCGAAACCAACCCTATTTATTGGAACCAAAGCGTGGTTAATTAAACAAGTTCCCTTCGGTCAGAAAGCAGCTGGAGTCGGTTTCCTCCATGTGCCAGTCAGTGCCAGGCTGGCAGGAAGGCACACTCCACCACACAAAGGAAGAGGAAATGCGACAGTGTTCTTCAACGTAGGAATGTACAGACACAAGACACACATGAGAGGATGTTACTGTTTGGGAGTATTTAGATTTCAAGATTCTGAGTGGGATGTGCTTGCTTTGGCTCGTCCACATCCTACTGTATGCATCAATCCACAACCCACACCCTTAAACCCAACTCCAGCTTTGTATGCAAGCACATAACGAACAAATTGAATTTGATTTAGGCTCTCCAGATCTGCTTATTTACAGCACATACAAACATCCCGACACACACACACACACACACACACACACACACACACACACACACGCATAGGCGCAAACACAACCACAAACAAACTCAAACGAGAGAAATCTTATCAAGCTGAGCACCGAGTTAAGATTAGGCATCCTTGTCCGCCTTCACAGCCTAAGACGTCGTGGTCAAACCTGGGGCGATTTCAGAGAGAAAGATTGAGTGGCAGTTCTTAGTTGACTGAGAGGATGTGAGAGAAACAAGACGTATTCGGAGTGCTAAATCGCTGATAGGGTTGCAAACTGGGGGAGGGCGAGAAAGAGAGCAAGAGAGGGGGGGGCGGCTGGGTACAAAATAGCCAATTTCATAGTACACATGTGGATTAAGTTCCCTCCTTTGAAAACGCGCCGGAATGCCCATGTACCAATTACGCCCCGGTGGTACAGGCGGGAGCTGTGGGGCCATGTTTTTGGATGTTCTTGCGCCTGTTTGTGCTCGGGCTTGCCAGATTGTCTGCGGGCAGCATTTGTGCCTGCTTTGATTCGGTGCCAGTGAGGCCTCCCAGGCTCTTGGCACCCTGACACCTCCCCATCAATACGCTGGCACCGTGTGGTATGGGATATCAAAAATGACCCAATTAGAGGATGGCAATGTGTTCTGACAGGCACTACCTGGTCGGGTGTGTTTAAAACTGCAATCTTTCTTTCTTTCCTTCTCTCTTTCTTACTTACTTTCTTTCTTTCTTTCTTTCTTTCTTTCTTTCTTTCTTTACGTCTTTCCTTCTTTCTGTCTTTCTCTTTGGTGCACACTCTCTACCTCTTCCTTGTCCTTCTGCTTCTCTCTGTCTTCTCCTGCATTTTGTACTCCACTGAGTGGGTCTGCCTGCCTTGACACCCTCTCTTTGTACGCTTCTTTCAGCTGTTTGCTGTAAACGTCCCAGCCCTTTGCAAGTGTGCAGATACGAGGGGATTGGTTTTGAGTAAGAACACTGTGATTAGAGCGCTCAGTGACAGAAACATTATCCACAGAGTTGGCTTGTCAGTGTTCCTTGCCATGACTGACAAGTCTCTGGATCTCCCATCCTCTTTTTCTATGTCTCTGTTTTTCTCTGCTGCCCCCCACCCCCTCGATTTTCTTGATCTGTCTGTCTTTTCCATGTGTAGCTGGAGTTCAGTTGGAATCTCTGCCAGCGTGAGTTTATCTGTTTGCACGATGTCTGCAGCTTCTTTAAAGATTACCCTGAAAAGGTTTTCTGTTGAGTTTTTAAAATGTAAAAATGAATTACATACTATTAAAGTAGTACTAGTTATTCATTATATAATTGCCGTTTTATTTATTTTGGTCATGGGTTTGTTCAACAAAATTCTAAATGCCTAAAAATCCAGATCCAACTGAATGCTTTACCTAATATACTTATTTTTCTACGTACCTGCTACAATTACCCGATGAAAGGCTTATTATAGGTTAGCCCAACTCCCTTCACACAAACAAAGATTATAATACTTTACCGCACAACCTGATTAAATACTGTATGTTACTCTCTCTCTTAATTGAAACTGTGTGCAAAAGTGCAATCGTATGCCATGTCTTTCAGTTCCCACTAATGTTTTGACACACCACGATGCAACTGGCAGTCTGTGTTATAAGAGTTGTATGGAATTTACTTCAGACAGGGATTTCTAGCAGAAATTGTTAAATGTACATTTTTATTGTAGGGCTGTCAGAACAAAGTAAAAAATGTCCATCACTGTTTTCCGAAGCCCAAAATGACGTCCTCAAATGTTCTTCTTCTTTCTTTCTTGTTTTGTCGACAACTCAAAGATATTCAGTTCAGTGTCATAGAGGAGTCAAGGAACTAGAAAATATTCACATTTAAGAAGCTGGAATCAGAGAATGTATGCTTTTTTTTTCTTAAACAAATGACTCAAACCGATTAATCGACTATCAAAATAGTTGGCGATTAATTTATCAATAGATTAATTGTTGGTGGCTCTAGTTTAAAATAGAGACAGGAGAGTGGAGAAAGATTCTGTGAAACCTTTAATCCACTTCAGAAAAGACTGGAAGTTACACAAAGTAGAGCTTTTCTTTTCATTATTAATGGACTGAGATATAATTGTATTTAACTTGACTAGAGCAGTGGGGAAAGGTTACAGATGATTAACTGAAATGATTAGTATTTACCACATTTTCAACATTTACACGACAATCCTCTTTTGATTCATTTTCATCTTAAAAATGGTACAAACTGCCAAATTGCCTTTCTGCTCATTTGTATTAGTTCTAGTAAAACTGTCTATTGAATTACATTTAGTTCCTTCTCATTACATTTAATGCCTCAATTGTTCCATCTGAGAGCCTACTGTGAAGGTTTGGCATCTGATACCCTCTGGCATGATACTGGTCATGAGCTGAGCCCTCACAGGTCTCGACTGGCATGTTAGAGCAAGCTGCCAGCCTAGATGGGCAGTTGGCGCCAGGTCCACTACCAGCTGGTGAGGTTCTGTGCCATTCTCAGGGCCATCAGGCTCATCTGTCAAAACTCCTGCGACTCCTCCTCCTCCTCCTCCTCCTCCTCCTCCTCCTATGTATATTTAATGAAAGTGTCACTCTGCTACTTTGAGTAAGCATAAATCACCCATAGAAACCTTGATTTAAGGTTGTTTTAAAGGAATATCAGTTTTTATACTGCATGTGGCACACATATAGTGGAGTATCTCTGAGAAATTATATTTCAAAATACATTTACTCTCACTGAAATGACAGAAAAGGATATATTACTGGATATAGAGCCAGGGGCGATGCTAGGATCAGACCTTTAGGGGAGCTCAGCCCCTAGTGAGAATGTGACACGGATACAGTGCCTTGCAAAAGTGTTAACCCCCCCTCCCGCTAAATCAGTAATTTCATTATCTGATAATCTTTGAGCTAACTACTGAAAAACAATGTCAGCTAACTTTTTTTGACACTATTAACACTAGGATGGAACTAAACCTGATATTTAATATGTCACAGTAATAACGACCAATTTGACACAATGTTCAAAATTTCAGCAAATTTCCGGTTGCTTACCTTTCAATTTGGGTTCTAATCTGCGCCATGAAATTACCAATTTCTTCTCTGGGGACTGCCAACGTTAAACTTCACAACCGCGCTCCTCCTCTCCCTCTGACAGATTAGATAGAGACTCAGCCAAAGGCGGGAGTCTGGCACACCCACCTCCGATTGGCCAACACTGTGTTTCTGTTAATAGTAAATGTTGTCCTCTGTCACTAACAGACAAATTCACAAACTCTCACTTGAAGCGCTAAAATTGATTTTATTAGAATTTTTAGGGGGCTTGAGCCCCCCTAAAAAGGGTCTAAAATCGCCCATGTATAGAGCCCTGGTCACTATGAAACCCTGCTGCCAATGTACCTACTATAAATCTTCTCCACTTATATTTCAACCTTCCCCAGTTTCTCTCTGATCTGTTAATCTTTTGGGTAATATACTTGCTCATGTACTGTGTAGTTTCTGTGCGTGTGCTTGTGTGTCTGCTTCCTCTGCTGATTGATTGGATGTGCGGGTTAAATGATCAAAAAAGCTTTTACGATTATAGGACAACTCCTTCTCTTAAGGCACCTGTTAAGTTGTTTGTTGCCAGGAGAAACGAACACTTCATCATGCTACCGTAAATGATTTCCCTGCTCCCTCACCCCGAGCTCCCTTTTCCACGTTTCATTTCATAGAGAGGATATTTTTGCAGGAGGCCTCCCATTCTTTAGTGGAAAAAAGCAGGGAAGACTAAAAAGGATGTAGTGCTGTTTGAGGACAATAGCTTATCTACGAGTAACGGTGTCTCGGCTAATTTGTACGACTTGCCACATCCTGCCGTGGCGCAACAGCTGAGTGCTTTCAGAGAAAGACTGATTTGACTTTGGCCATTATCTTTTGATAGATAAGGGGTCTGCCGGTGCTTTTCTCATCCCTCAGGGTGTGGTTTAGAAGATCGAGGACATGTTTTTACCCATTGACATTGATGCAATACAACCCAGAAGCAAGGGTACTAATGTCTGTGTGGAGTCCACTCAATCCTGGTGCCTAGTGTCCTCTCCTTGCCCCGGCCACTGCCTGCGGAGCCCTATAACTAAGGAGTTTGCCCACCAACCATGAGTCATTAAGGTCTGTGTTTAGACAGGGCTAGGGGTCATTGTGTTAGAAAGGTAATGTATAGTCTCAGGATTGACTCAGAAATCAGAGGAAGTCCACTCCACACACCTTTTTTCTTCAAGGAAACAAAGAACGGAAAGAAATGAGAAGTAAAAAGTGAGATGTTTCTGTTGCAAAGGTCTAAGCAGATTCAGCTCATTTAGCCGAGATTTATGTGTTGATTACTCAGAAATAACTTTAAATACAGGAAAAATGTTTTGGCAAAATGATCATATTACTCTTATTGCAAGCAAACAAGACTAAACTGGTATTTATCTTGCAGAAGCAGAGCAATTTCTGTAGGTATGTTTTGAATGGCAAGAGTTCATGAGTATTGGAGGAAAAAAGCTCACACTTTGCAATTAATTAAAATAAATCCTTTTAGTGTAGTTTTTACCACATTTAAAAGCCTGAAACTTGACCATTAACCTCCAAATGGATGTGAAACACCACTAGTGTTCCCATTCCCCTTTCTAAAAACAATGTGCCACAAAAAGCACTGTAAAATGAAATGATGAGTTTTAAATGTCTTTTTTCAGGCAAACTCAATTAGCAGCATGTTTTTTTTTTCTCCCCTTTTGCAAATAGCCCTACATTAGCACCAAGGCTAGTTATTATTTCCAGCGCGGACATCTTTACAAATGATTTCTCTCTGCCTTTCCACCACTGCCTCCCGTGTGCCACTATGTTCCAAAGTGGGCTCCAATTATGAAAGCATTAAAATGCTAGTGAAAGATTTAGGTACATTACACCACTCAATGACATTCTACTCGCCATTATGTTATTAGCAGAGCGCTATGTGTAAAAAGGGCCTTTAATTGAGAAAGTGTTGTAGAAAATACATTTAAAACTGCCACTGTTAGCCTCCCTCCCAGCCTCATGCACTGGGAGCTGTGCTCGCTGTAAAAAGGTTCTCATCTCGGACAATTTGGCTAAAATCCCTCACTCATGACAGGTCTTTAGGGTAGGACCTACACAAATGCAAGTATGTGCACACATATTGTATTGTCTACTCTCAATCTCTTGATCCCTTTTTATAAAAAGTCAAATATTAAGACTTAAGAATTAACAAGGTGGGCCACACATTCATTACATGGATGGATGCTGAAACTAATGATGATCTTCATTATTGATAAATCTGCTTATCTGATTATTACAGCACCTTGATTAATCAATTAATCTTGTAGTCTATAAAATGACAGAAAAGAGTAACATGCTCATCTCAGTTTCCCAGATCCAAAGGTTACGTTGTCAAATTGCTTATTTTGTAGGACCAGTCCAAACGCCGAAGGTATTCAGTTTGCTATCGAACTAGCACATCTTCAATTTGAATAAGCTGAAAACAGTTGAACACATAAAATACATTCAATTCTCAACATAGTTGTTGATTTTCTGTCGATCAACTAATCGATTAATAAACTAATAGTTACAGCTCAAATGTCAATTCAAGTTGGTCAGAGTTCATTGTTGTGTGCGGGTTTTGCGTTTTGTATGCATGTGTGTGGGTATGTATGCATGTCTCCGTCTCTGTTTTTAGTGCATTTTAGTGTTCATCTTATTGGTTTTTGAAGGTTTAAAAAGTTAACCCACATAAGAGCATGCAATCTGTCATTGAAGTCACAACATTAAAATCACGATCATTTGAAAAAAAAAAAAAAAAAGTTTATTAATTAAAAGGAAATGTGCTGTATGTGTCCCCACAGATGTAAACAGTGTTTCTCTTGGAAAAAAAATCTTCCGTCCATCTTCCGCTTATATGGCAGAGTAACAGATGGAGTTTGGTTTCTGTCCTTGTGCTGCATCCACACACTCTATGTGTCATCTGTCATTACATTCAGGTCATTGTTTGGAGCTCAGTGGCAGCGTGACTGAGTTGGCCACGGCTTGACAACTGTCTCTGTTTCACACAGACAGGGAGAGAATATGCAGACACCCTCAACACTCAAGGGGCAGAAACTGTGTGCCATTGTGTGGCCTAGTTCAGTTTCTCGAATTAGGACTACGATGTTATCCAGAATTATTGAAAAGAGTAGATCAAAATATATTTCTTCCCTGGCCTATTCATGTGCAATATAAGTAGATACCATTATATTGTGAAGAATCTGTTACATGTTGCCTGCTGTTTGTTTTTTTGCATGATATCTATGATGTTTACTGTGCTACCTTACAAACAGATGGCGCAGTGTCACGTTGTATTGCATTATAAAACCCCATTGGAATATTTGTCTTTTCACTTACATGGGACAGAAACCCACCATTGCATGACATATAATCGAAACAGAGTAAACAATGAAAGCATACATACAACATGCATAACTGGATCATCTCAGAGTGTCGTATTGTAATGATGACTGAGTTGTGAAGATGCACATAAAAGATTGTTACATATTGTAACTCTAGTTCTGTGATCGTTAGTGGAACAGCCAGATCACTTATTAGAGGGGTCTCTGCCTTTGATGATAGAACTAGAATTACAATATGTTTTGTTTTATTGGCTTACACAGCAGAGCCTAACTCTCCCCCTATCATTCCTGCAAAGCAGTAAAGAAAAACCATCTGGCATCATACTTTGTGATACAAGCCTGTTTAGCAGACTTGTATCACTTGTGCAAATGCATCCACCCCCAGAGATGGACTATTTTGACATTTCTGTATAGAGAACCACAGTGTACAGTGGACGCTCTGTGATTGTTTCACCATATTAGAGCATTTTCCCACAGCCAAACCTGGTAGTGCTCTCTACAAGAACCACTGGGTAGCCAGCTGGTAAGCCACAGCTTTACAGTCTCTTATGCCTCTTTGGCCACCGTTGGGCACTGCAGGGCAAAACCAGAGGTGGAGCACAAACAGTTGGTCCGTGGGAGATTAGATGCGGCCAATAAATGCTGAGTAAGTCTTCACGGCCCAGCCTCTGAGTACTGCATGTTTTGTTTGAGAATTTTGTGCAACAATTTAATTGTGTGTCCACTATCCCAAAAAAAAGATAAGATGACTGTGAAGCTGAAATCGGCTTATATACTGTATACATTAATTTTAAAAATGTAATCTGGCATTCATTAATTTCAATTACTAACCACTTGGAAAATAAACAATATCACAACACCAATATTTTATTCCCAACACAGATAGTGTCATCTCTCTTATAGTATGTTGAACTGGCTGATGGCATGTTACAAGACTCCTTATCTACAGCTTAATTCATCCATCTCTTCATCCAACCATCTGACCCTCTTGTGCCTTCCCTGAGCTCCTGCAGTGGTTGATGAGACAGGTTGTTATTAATGTCTTTGGAGTTTAGAGTTTTCAGATGCATCTCTATGGCCTTGCTCTAGACCTGCAGGGTCAGGGCTGCCATATAGGCTGCTGATTATATATGTATGCATAAATCTAACTATAAGCTGGCCTGACGGTGTGTGCAGTTGTTCATACGTGTGTTCTCCATACGTGTTTGTGTGGTCATGTGAAAGAGATCTTGAAACTACGGGTGCAGGCGAGTAGTGTTGTGTGTGTCTGTGTACAGTATGTGTGGCTAGTTGAAGTAGACGTGTGCTCATGGTTACAAACGCACCTCTTTGGCTTTCTGTATTCTGATACATATAGTAGATGATCACCCCTCATCCTCCAAAGGGGCACTACTGCATTTTACATCTGTCAGGTGGCGAGTAGTGTTTTTTTTGTAAATTTTCCTCAATATTCTTAATTTATAAAGTACTACATGGCTTGGCGCCACCACCACAGTTTATTAAATACAGACAGAATCGGATCACCAGAGCTGTTGTAAACAGGGACTGTGAGATTCCTTTTAGAAAAACCTCTTTCAGCCATAATGCACTATCTATTAAAGGTAGTGCATTATGGAACACAGTACCCCCAACTATAAGGGAATGTCCCACTCTGGTCACCTTTAAGAGCTAGGTGAAGGTGTGGCTCAGAGCTAATCAAATGTGCAATCACCTCTGACTGCATGCTGTACCGTATTAGCCCAGTAGAGCGTGTTAATGAATTGTGTCTCCGTTTTAACACTTACTAATGAATTGTCTTTTTTATTTTTCTATCATTCTGTTTCTCCCTGTTTTATATAACAAATGTTATTGCTGTATATGTTTGGTCTTGGATCTGGCTTGGAGCTAACCAAGCATGTGGTCATCTTTACCGGTATGCTGTGCCGTGTTAGTTCGATGGAGCATACTAATGAATTGTGTCTTTGTTTTAACATTTACTAATGAATTATCCTGTTTTTCTTTTCTTTCGTCCTGTTTTACCTAGTTTGATATAGCAAATGTTGCTGCTGTGTATCTTTTGTCCTTTTTATTGTAATATCTACCTGATGAATGGACTACAGATGGAAATTAGCCCTTGGGCTACAATCTGGCACTTTTACGTGTACTTCTGTACATGTTCATCAAATGTGCATTGTCCTGAAATAATACATTTAAAAAAATACCAATAAAATACCAAACCAAAGCCTCCTGTCACATATGTACAGTATGTTTATATATTATTAGCATTGCCTAGCTTAGTGGCACGCTTCAACTGCACGTTTTACATTCAGATGAATAAAATATATCCTTTGAAATCCATTTATTAATAAGAACTATTGACCAGCAGTATTGACTGAAGCTCAAGGGCCTGTATCCAATAAAATCTGTTAACCTTGCGCCTGCCATGAAGTGTGGAGTCAAACCTACTTGAAGTAGCAGAGGGGGAAAAAAAACATGTGAATGTATGTTTTTTTTGTTTTTTTGTTTTTTACATTTTTTAAGTAAATGTAATGTATATAATTTAAGCAGCACCCTCAAACAGTGCAGTTTAACACAACCAAGCTAAAGCAAATCATTGTAAAGATGAAACCTACGTTGAATCTCAGCTGCATCCTTCTTCGTCTTTATTTTATTTATTTTTTAATTATTTGTATCTTTAGCCAGGTATGATGACAGAATGACAAAACTGACTGTTCCCTCTCATATGTACTTATTTAAACCTTCCCACACTAATGCTTCCACCAATGGCTACAACCACATTTTCATTGTGTGTGTGTGTGTGTGTGTGTGTGTGTGTGTGTGTGTGTGTGTGAGAGAGAGAGAGAGTGCAGCTCTGCCTTTCACTACTGGTTAGGGGGCTAACACCTTCAGGTTAAGTCTTCTTTTTTTTTTTTTCACCACAAAAAAGAGAGCGAATAGCAGCATTTTGTGTTCCCTCCTCCCTCCTTCCTTTCCTCGCCCAACTCATCTGTCAATGAAAGACACAGTTTTGCCACAAGGCATTGTGTGTTTAGCGGTGGTGCCAGCAACTGCCATTTGGGTGCAGGGAGGCAAGGGGATCCCACCCCCTTTGAACTGCTGCCAAGCCAGCCAGCTTGCACCTTCTTTAATAACTTCCCCTGAAGGCACTTCCTTTTTTCTCTCCCTCTCCCCTCCTCTCTCTCTTCTTTTTTTCCTCTTTCTCTCATTCACTCCCACCCTCCTGCCTCTTCTATTTTTTTAAATGACTGCAGTTTTCACGGGTAAAGCTGTGATGCTGATAAGAAAGGTAAGGCTGCTTTACACTGACAGCCTGACATCAAATCTCTGTGGAAAACGCACGCAAATGAGAAGAGGGTTAAGAGCATGTGTGGACTTACAGACGTATAGAATGTGTTTTCTAGAATAAAATGTTGCTGATTTTTGTAAAAAAAAAAGAAAAAAAAAAAAGTATTACAAATCCACTTAACATCGTCACGACGTCAATGTGTTCTTTTGTTCATTTATAAAAATCTTCAATACGAGTCTATTGAGCCACACACATCTTTACATCTGCCTCAAAATAAGACGTTTGTGAAATCATAGAAAGCACGCTCATTGAAAGTTTAACGTTGACAGATAAGAGTAGGCTACTAATGAGTACATATTTTTGTGCTCATTGGCACTCATATGAGAACTATTACTGCTTATTAGTACAAAAGTGTACTGATATGGGTGCAGATGAATAAAACCCCTTTTAGATGATAGTCTGATTTATATGAATGTATTTATTGTCACCCAGAGAAAACACATTATTATAGTAGTATAGTATTCTGAAGTAAGAAAATAAAAAACAGTTTTACTGTAGGTATACATATAGTAAACTAGAAAGGAGATGTTTAGTGGGAGTTGAATAAATATAATATACATTTAATAAATTTGAGTACAAAAAAGACATAGACAGATACTAGGTGAAGAAAATTCTCATTTTTACCCTGCCTGACTGTGATTCTTTTTCCTTCATGTCATATAGCCAGCCTCTGTGGGCCTCTCAGGACTGGGTTAACTCGCACCATAAAGGCACTCTGTGAACTCCCGACCTGTCGGTTCCACTGTACAACACCATGGCCCCGGGACAGACAAGCTAGAGTGGAGAGGTAAAGTGAAAAAAGGCCTGAGACCTGGCTTAAAGCATAGTAGGCAATAGGTATCATATTAAGGGTGTGTAATACACTATGTCACCTCAATGGCGTATGGGCCATTAAGGCTATAACCTCATACACTGTGGCGTTTATTTTGTCACTAGGGATTATTTGGAACAAACGGGCTTGCCTTGGTGTGGTTGTTTGTGTATGCTTGTATTCTGATTGTGAATGTTGAAAAATGCATTATTTGTGTACTGTGTGTGTGTGTGTGTGTGTGTGTGTGCACGTGCATATCGTACTTTGCACGTTGTGTCAGTGTGGTGGCGTATTAAATGATGGCGGGTTGGGACGGGGGGTGGGGGGGGGGCTGAAAATGAGAATGTAAATACAGGCGTAAGCTCACCCGCCTCCCCCCACCCCACCATCACCTCCTCGTTGTTGTCCTCCTCCTTTTCTTCCTGTGTGAGGGTGAGCCAGCTAGGGGGTGACCTTGCCCAGTGTAATTAAAGTGAAACACCTTGACTTGTCACCATTGCCTGAGACAGCTTAAATCTCCCTAATGTAAATGGAGGCTGCCGCTGACGTGCTGCTAGGCATGGCCGCGGAGAAGATACAAGCGCTGGTGATCCATCTCTGTACCAGTACTCACACACACACAAATGCACACACTCCCTCTCTCGCTCCCACTTTTTCTTTTTCTTACTCTCTCTTTTACTGACAAACACACACACACACACACACACACACACACACACACACACACACACACACACACATAAATGTACACAATCTTTCTTTCTCTCCTTCTCTCTGTCTTTCATAAACACCCTCCTTCCTCTCTCCTCACACCCATCCTTGGCATTCTGCAACCCCCACCTCATCTTGCTGTCCACTGCCTTTATTTATTTTACACTAGACAGCACAATGCTTACCTTTATAGCAGCAGAAGCAGCAATGTCTCATGGGATAGCTCAGGTGTTGTGGTGAAAGAAGGCACAAACATGGAATGATTCAGAAGGGAGTCAAATTATCAACAAGAACACAATACCATTTTTTTTCCTTGTTGCGCATTTTGGAGTGTATTGGATGCAGCTTATTTGGGGTTTCCAAGTGCAACTTGTCTTGGAGACTTCCCATGCTGTTCTGCAGCGTGTCTTTCTTTGTATTCTGGGGCACCCAATCAGGTTGATTGATTGATTGATTGATTGATTGATCCTGTTTTGTCACTGAGGGCAAACACATGGCTCATATCTACTGCCAGTCTCTTTGGAGGTAGGGGTGGATGGCGGTACAGAGATGGCAATTAGCAGTGAAATTCTGTTGACTTTGCCCTTCAATTAAAACTCTGTTATACAAAAGTCTTGTTGACCCGGCTGTCCTCCCCTTTATTAGAAGTCATGGCAACACATTGCTGAAAGACTGCGTACTAAATTCAAGGCTCATTTGCAGTTTGGGGAACCGGGGACTGCCTGAAACGACAACAGAAGCAGGACCAGGGGCTCCTGCCAAAAATCGCCCTGTCTGAATGCCACAATGGCATGTGAAAGAATGCTATGTGCCCCCTGTGCCAACTTTACCAGTTGCCAGTGCCCTGTGCCAGCCCCCCCCCTCCCTCCTTCCCATGCCCTGCCCAGGCACCGTGACAGGAGCCAGACACCCATCATGTGTCTGCACCAGGCAGCGTGCCCTCCTGCCCTGATCCTTGTGTCCCGTACTCTTTTCCGGAAGATGCCAAGGATTGTGGGTGGTGCCAGGCAGTGGATATGTCCCGCAGTGCACACACACTTTGATGGGTTTTAGGAGGCCCAGTGGTTGCATGGCATTGCCAACTGAACAGGGAATTATCCTGGCTGATAACGGCTCTGCTGTGGGCTTCCTCTCTTCTTTGGTAGACAGGCGCTGATTGAGGTAGAATCCTTAGTGTCTGATTACCTCCTTAACAAACAGATAGAAAAATAAAGAAATATTTTATGATCCATGGGGAGCTGCACGCTTGTGAAACTGACAGATTAAATAGTTCATCCACAAAGGCAAATCCACATGTTCCTCTCTTACAAAAACTTGAAGGCACAGACTGAAGACAAAGACTGTTTACCTGCTTGAGTCCTGTAGCGTCATAGACTAGTACAGGTTTAAACAACAAGGCAACAGAGAGAGACAACAAACAAGCATACTGCTATTGTGATGGACAGCCTCCACTGTGAGGTTCAGTATGCCAATGTGTTCGGTGTGTTATGTAGCAACTGCTTTAGCCACGGGGGTCTATAGGATAAAAAAGAAAGAAAGGAGAAAGCGAGAACATATGGGAGAGAGAAGAGAGAGAGAGAGAGAGCAATGAGCTCAGGTGGGTCTGACATCTGCATTCACTTCCTGTCTTTTTCTGAAGGGAGGGATGTAGGAGGGGGGAGAGGAGAAAAGGAAGGGGTGGGTGGTGGGTGGTGGGGTGGGGTCTTGAAAAAAACAAGGCGATGAAGGCCTTTCTGGAGGCTACAAAGGGGCTGCACACTGGAAAAGAGCTGGGGAGCCCTCAATGGGACTGAAGAACACACAGACAAAACTTTGGAAGGAAGAAGGCATGTCTTACAATGGTACCGGGCCCCATGCTTGGTTCAAAGAGCCAGTCAGAATTACAGAAAAAGGAAGCGAGCGAAAGACAGAATGGAAATGATGGACCTGCTGGGAGGTATGGTAGTCGTAACAGTAGGAGGGGGAGACTGGTATATATGCTGGGCAAAAGGCCACCGAGTTTTCTCAGCTATTCATTTGAAAACAAACTGCGTGGCACAGGCAGGCGCAGTCAAACTGCATCTGGGTGTGGAGTGGATTTTGTCTTGGTCCGGGTACAAACTTATTCATTAATTTATTCGGGTACCGTCGGGTCCCGTCGGGCTCGGGTCGGGTATCCATCCTCTAGACCAAATTAATATTAGTTTAAGTTTTTTTGTGTCTTTTTTTTGGTCTTTTTTATTATAGGCTATTAATAAAAGAAAATAGAAAGAATACAAAATTAAGATAGAGAATATATAAGACCAATATATAAATACATATATAAAAAAATATAAAAAAGTGAACAGAACAAATAAAAATATTTTATTTATTTTATTATAAAATAATGCCAACAGTACTGAGCAAAGAGAGGCCTACATTTGTTCAGAGAGCACAGCCTGGGAAAGCAGCCTTCTTGTGCCTTCGGCCCCTTGCACCTTTCAGGTGCAACCAGTTGCTATAACGACCCACCAACGCTCCTGCAAGAAGAAAACAGAGCAGCACGTGAAGGCCAGACGGTTGGACTGTCACAGTCCTCAAAAACAAAAAAAAATGGCCCACCGGTGCTCCATGTGTGGCCCTGTGCTAAAAGTCAGGCCCAAGAGTATGGGAGGAAAAAAGAGGAAGAGGGGGAAATAAGAATGGAGGTGGGGAAACAAGTAAATACAAATGAGGAGAGTCTGTGGGAAAGGATGTGAGAGAGGGGATACACTATTGATGATGTCATACCATTGATGCAGGGATTTAAATAATCCTGTAATAGCAAATAAGTCTGTATCTTTGCTTTTATGCATGCTCACAACTACAATTTCTCATAATTTTTCTAAAGTTGGTTTTTATTATTTTTATAATTACATTTAAAATACTTAATTGTGATTCAATATCTATTATGTGTATTTTATCAGAACAAGTAAGTGTCAAAGAGGTGCACTGGTATGGCAGTTAGCCTAGGCGTTCTTTGTGGACACAACACACAAAGAGAGAAAGCGAGTGACAGTGAGCTGTTTGTATGTCCTTGGGATGCCAGTGTCATTGTCAAGGCTTATCAGAATCTCGGGGCAAAGAATGAGCAGAGGGAGGGAGGAAAGGGGGAGAAAACGGCAAACGAAAAATTCACATGGCTTTAATAAAACTTTATCAGGAGTTACCTTAGCTCTGTCTCCCTCCTCCACGCCGCCCCAACCCCCTCCTCTTCTACTCTGTGACACCATGGCTCTAATATTCACAGAGCTCCGGGTGCACGGCAGCCGGGAATCACGTTTAACTTCACCAATTTCTTATTGCCTGTCAGTCTCTCTAATTTGATCTGGCGTTGGACAGTTACAGTTTTGGACAGCAGAGTCACGGCACATATTGGCAGGGAGACTGGCAGCTAATAAAAGCCAGCTTGGTATTTACTCCCCTTTTCCTTTTATTTATAATATATCTCAATATTGTTATTATGAATATATATGCATTTAAGACTCACCTATCTCTCTGGGTGGCCTCTTGGTTAATAATATGTTATTGATTTCCATACTGGACTGGCTATATATCTGTTTTAATTTAAAGGCCTTATCACTCCCTCTGTGGTTCACGTGAACCCTTCCTTTATTTCTTTTCTTTTTTCTTTCCTACAGGCATTATTAAGTCTCTGTAGTAGTATAGGTAACATGATTTTACAGTCTTACTGGTTTCTTTATATGAGGGAAGGATACTCGTTACAGGCCCCACATCTTCCCCAAGTCAGCCTTCATCTTTTCTTTGACAGATTGGATCAAGGGAAGAGCGGGTCAGATAGTGTGCCTAGATTTAGTTGCTGACAAATTAGAAGAGAATAAAGAAAAAATGGAAAGAAATGATGTACTCACAGACATGGCCTGGTTCCTCATACAGTTAAAATACTGACCTTGGTGTAATTTGATAAAAGTCATTAATAGTTTATCCAGATGCTGAACTTGATTTCCTTACTAGTTCATCTATACAGAGGACAACAGGGACAAACTGCCTCACCAGTGAAACCTTTGGCCAACCCCATTGGCTAGTTAGACCTCTGAGGGCACTGCCCGCCCTCTATCCCCCTTGGCCTATCTCGTACCACCAGAATGTTAAAAAGATGGAGATGAAGGAGAGGAGGAGAAGGAAGATGAGGAGGGCTCGGCGAGAAGGAGGAATAAGCAGTGCATCTATATATGCGAAATATATGCGCCATCAGCAGAAAAGGGCCTGAGTCAGCCGTTTGCCAGGCCTTGCCGCATGCTAAAACACATAGAGGCAAAGCCCATTAAAAATGAATGCCACACGATAATCACATTCACACTTAAAATTTAATGTTGGTACGCTGCGGCCGACAAAGAGAAGGCGGCATAGGGCGCCGTAATTATGACCGTGTCTCCTGTACTTCACACTTTGAGGTGATGCCTTTGCATGACCTCTGGAAGTGCTATCTGATTCAAGGGGAACCAGGGGCAGGTCATGTAGCCTAATTGTTGCAATTAGCTTAAAGGACTACATAGACCACACTGACATCTACGTAAGGGAGAGAAGCTCTGTCATAAGTCTTTATCACAAGTGTAGTGGAAGATAAATCACACATATATTCTTTTCCCACCTCTTTTTTTTGCATGTGTTTGTCCTGATCCTGGAAAAGGGTGTCTCTTCCTGAGTTTCTTTTCTTTTAAAAGATTTTTTAAGGATTTTTAATTTTTTTTAGAGGGTTTAAGGACGGAGGGTGTCGTAGGCTGTAAAAATTATGAAGCCCTTTAGGTCAAATTTGTGATTTTGGGCTACATCAGCAAAACGTGTACTCATCACTGTACTGTGCACCATAACTTAATCCTTAATCCTTAAACAAGTAAACATTTCCTTTGACAGTAAAGAAAGGACAGTAGAAAATGGAACAACTCCATCACCCACTAGCTGACCTAAAAGCTTGCATGCAGCATTGGAGCCCCCTAAAATGAGGGGCACCCCCAGGCCCCATGCTCTCTACAAGGGGGGGTCTCATTTGGGGAGACAGCAGAGACAATGAGTGGGTGGGTGGTGGCGGGAAGGATTGAGGAGGGGGGGGACACCACTCAAATTGTAGCTCAAGTAGGCTGAAGATGGCCGAGAAGTGCACTTCCCTTCAAAGAAGGCAAATTAATGTTCTTCTTGCCCAAACATAATATTGTCAGAGAGGTGCACAATAGAAGACTCTCACCAGTGTTTCCTTGTGCTTCTGTCTGAGTGTGTGCATACAGCATGTGTATGTGTGTAAGTGTGTGGCCATGACGGCCCTACTTAACCTCCCATCCTTGGTCCATAAGAGTAGGAATCTCCTCCTCGTCCTCCTTCAAGGTCAGGCTGGAGTTTCTGAAAGATACTCTCCCAGTCAATTTTACTTCCTTATTCAGGCAAAGGATATCTCTTTTAACCTTTTACCCTGCTTCTCCTTCCTCCCGTCAATTACAAAAACCCTGGGCATCTTCTTTCGACAAAAACGGGTCTTTGGAAAGAGAGGAAAAGACAAAAAAAGAAAAGCAACACACTTTTGAATGAATGAAGAGAGACAGCAATGCATTCTACAATAGGCTAGCCAGAGGTTGCCTGGTTGAGTGCAGCTAGTACTATTCATCTCCCCAAAATGCTTTTTGCTCTGTTAGTCTTTTCTCATTGTGGAATGTTTAAATTTAAACTTTGGACCAAAAAAGAGCGGCTCCTTGGACATACAAAAAAGTTTTTATATTTCATTTGATTTAGTTTTATACCAGATCATTCTTCTAATACCAATTTATTGAAATAATACATATGTAAAGGTGAAAATTATGCAAAAGTCTTCTATTTTGAGACAACTAGACCAATAAAATAAATAGACAAGTGTCAAACACAGACGAAGGCAGCGCTACCTATAAGAGTGAAGTTTTTTTTCTTTATCTAGGTCACAATATGTGGAACAATTTCAACAGATGGGCTGCATAGTACTCCCCAGGCGAACAGAAGTTAGTTTCTCCTTTCTTTCTCTTACTGTTGCCCCTTTACCCCTCCTCTGCCTTAAAGGATTCCATCATCGGTAGTTTGTTGCAGGCAAATTTGAGTGCATGTCACACATATGCATGCACACACACACACACACACACACACACACACACACACACACACACACACACACACACACACACACACACTCTCTCACACATACACACACTGTATGGACTTTGAAGGAACAAAGAACAAAAAAAAGGGGCCAAGTAGGTCAGAAATAATTCCGTTTCCTTACTTAATGATGAAATATTAAACCAGCAATGACCAAATGACATACAAGAGTTTGCTTTAAATAAATGTACAAATATACAAATCATACTTTTAGTTTATATAAGCCTTTATTAAAACCCAGAGGGGAAATTTGGTTGATGCACAAGCAACTTTTATATTTTTATATTATATTACTCCAATATGGTAATGAAAAATAACATTTTAAGTGTTTTATGTTATTTAAAAAAATAAATAAAAAATGTTTAGTTAAGAAAGGAAACAAATCCAGAAATGTGTTTGGATTTTCACTCCTTAACTTCAAGCAAAGAGAAAAAGAGAAAGAGAACAAGAAAGAAAATTAGTTCTGCAAACTTGGGACGTGACAAGCTATAAAACTTAATTTCTTTTGTTGAAAGAAAAAAAAAGTAATTTCACTCCTTCTTGTGAAAGTGAAATAAAGAAGGAAGAAGGATCCTGTTGGAATTCCTTAAAACACACACACACACACACACACACACACACACACACACACACACACACACACACACAGCCCATGGGCAGACAAAGTATATGATGAAAAAAGGCACCCTGGGGAGATGTGGGATGCTGTTTGGAGGTCTTGTGGTCCAACAGCACCACAGACAACAGAGGGGTAGCTTTGGAGAACACACACCCACAACAGAAAAGTGGTGGTTAGGTGGTGGAATGCAGAAGATGGTGTATGGGTGTGTGCTTGACTGTGCATGTGCGTGAGAGACATCAAAATAGAAAGAGACCATCAGAGGTGGAGTGTGTGAGTGTAGAGGGGGTCCAATATAATGGAGAGGCTCCACCTGTTTACACTTCTTTGCCCCCAGCATTCTTGAGCGGGCCCCTTTAGAGGGCCCTCGTTCCCGACAGCCAGCTAACTGCTCTTGGGGAGTCCTCCGCAGGGACCACAAAAACAGCTGAAGCCTCGAAGGGCTTCCTGAAAGGGAGAGGAAGGAGTGTGGGGAGGCGAGGGCATGGCAAAGGCAAGATAGAGCAAGAATAATAGCAATAAAACTAAATAGAGAAAGCAAGCAAACAGTGACAACTTAAAAGAGTGTATCACTAGTGAACCTCTTCCAAACAAGCCTTTCTAATGAGGTCCGCTATTAATACAGAAAAGGAATGGAGAGAAAAGCAAACGAGGGTGAAGCAAAAAGCAGGAGGGGCTGGTGGCGGGCACGGAAAAGAATGAACGAATTGGTGAATGTGTGCGAATGCCGTGTGTGTACTGAATCACTTTGTCTTTGTTTTTCTGCGACTGTACAATGACCTCCGTTTGAGGCTGGAATGAAGACAGTAGTGGGCTGAGGATGGGGATGACGAGAGGGAGGAGGAGGAGGAGAAGGCGGAAAGGGGCGTTTGGGTAGTGAGAGGCTAACAGGCTAGACACCAGGCCTTTGTGTGCAAATTTCCCAGCAGCGCCTTACCAGTTAATTAAGGAGGTCAGTGAAAGAGGGAGAGAGAGAGAGGGATGTAGTAGGTGGGGGTCGGCCCTAACGAGCTGTCCGCAGCACATGAATGAAGGGTTTGTCCTAAACTAAGCAGCGAGAGGCTAAACAATGTCAGCAGCAATTAGCAACCAGTGGTGGGCAGCCAAGGGCCCGTTGACTGAGCAAGCAAAAGATGTGAGAACAAAAATAGGAACATGAACATGCAGACACACATACAGTTACAAACATCCAGGAATAAATAGGATGGAGCTGAGCAGAAGGAGGCGGGTGGCAGTGGAGAGTAGTGAAATAGGCAGAGGCGGGTCATGTTGCCTTCACCTCTCCACACAGCAAGGCCTTGACCCTGCTGGCTAAGTGCTTTGAATCTACAATACTGGTAGAAGGTGGCAAAGGCCATAGGTGTAGCAGTGTGATCTGTATGCTCAAGTTACACTTGATAAAGATAGAAGCTATGAGGGTGTGAAGCACAATTCCTCAGCACAAAGCTAAAATAAAGGGTGCTTTTCTCTTTACTGTGTAAGATTTGATGGGATTGAACTATCATTACTGTTTCCTTTTGTAAATTGCTTCAGTAGAAAAGGCATTGAAATCTTTTTTTTTTCTGGACAAGTCACTCCACTCAGCTCCCAGTAACTCTGTTTTTGGCTGCTACCATTCTCCTCTCTTTTTTGTTACCATTCTTGGCACAATACGAAGACTTCAGTCTTTGTTTCATTCTAATCTTGGAGGTGAAGTGGCCCTCTTGTACCTCAGGCTCTAATCGCTGGCAGAGACGGTGTTCTCTAGTGGTGCTGGACTGCGATGAAAACCCGACATCCCCACAAAGAGAAAGAAAACTGCTGCGTTCATGCTTTGTGTGCAAATATAAAAGCATACAAAAGCGGGAGCCTGAGATAGTGTCAGTTAGAATATTTTCACTCTTCAGTTCTAGATATGGATTCTATATTTTTTTTAAATGGGGATTATTTGTTGGCCGCTTGTTGAGAGGGGGGGGGCTCGTGACTGTGAGAAAGTGGAGTCTGCAGCCTGTGGGTTGTGAAGAAAATAGGTTGTGGTGTCGTGGAAAGGTGCGAGGGTTCACCGGCTGTTGGAGAAGATGGTCACAGAAGGGCATGAGAAATGTGAGAAGTGTACTTTGTAATTGGCAAACGGGTTTCTGAACGTGGTCTTTGGCTTTTAATTTTGTACAGTACACATATATTCTTATGAAATGGTTCTGAATAGGTATTCTAACTTTTTACCATGTATTATGATTCATAGTAGATATATTATGAATGTCTCCATTCATTTACACAGCCCATTAACACTAATTGCCCAATTCCCTCCCTCAGATACCTCTGTGCGCAGATGGATATTGCTCAAAATGTCCCGATAAACCAATCTACAATCCATCTAATCTACAAATAAATCCATTCATATTCTCCCTTGTGAAATTCAGCCTCCTGTGTACTCTAAAGGCGCGAGCGATTCATTGGGATAAGTCCCTCCTGTCCTTCAGAGCGATCCATAATGCTGCTCAGCCAGTAATCAGGGCATATAGGGGCTGGGTGATCAGTGACAAAAGCTAGGCAGGGAGACATCTGGAGGAGAGTTGGGGAGAGGGGGGCTGGCAGGATGAGCGTGGTGGCGATGGAGGAGGAGTAATCAGAATCCCATCCAGCCCGACTCTCCAGAAATTGCCATGCAGATTTAAAGCCTATAAAGGAGGATCCTTGGACTGCTCCTTCTCCCCGCTGCCACTCCAACACAGCACAGACCTCCACTCCCCTCCTACCTTTCTCACTCCCTCTCTCCGCCGTACTTATTGGAGGCAGGTAGCCCCCAGATGCAGGGCCCAGGTTACCGTAACCTTGGTGGTGAGATCGGCTGTTGCCTTCATGCGGCCGGCTATTCATCAAGATGGAGGGGTGGGGGATGGCTACAGAGGGGCAGAATATGCAGCGAAGGGAAATGAGCGTCCAAGACAGCTTTCCAAAAGGGTAACAAATCACCCTCCTTTCCCTAATCCACCAAGGGGGGACTTGATGGACCAATGGTCACAATATGTGGCTGAGAGATACATGGGTTTGAGAAATCAAATATGTGGGCTCATCTGGGATTTTAAAAAATACAGCTGATAATACTCTCTCAGATGTTGTGACGTTATCTACTGTAGTACCGTGAAGTGCAGAATACTTCTACAGAATACTTACAAATAACAAGTAGATGTCTTTGTTTTGCAACATTAATTTGGCCCATACTGTACATAAATATTAGATCATAATCCCACAGACTGCTGCAGTAAATTAAAATTGCCATGCAAGGCTGTACAGTACGAGTCTTATCAGCAATATCCCACTGATCGATCGCTGTGGTTGCATTATCAATCATCCATCATCGCATTGATATCTCTGCAATACCTATAATCTCACCTGATCAGAATCATTGATCAATACTGTAGCAGGATTGATCTCCCGTGCCAGTTGGATTGGATGACAGTGACACAGGAACGTTGCAGACGCGTAAAACATTTGCAAATGAGCAGCCTAGACCATGACATCCCTCGTACTAAAAATACAAAGAGCAAATTTAAATACATGTCTGCAAAAATAGCAGCCAAGCTGTTTGGAATATATAATTTCTAAATTTGAAGCAAAGGGAATCCCATTTCTGCTACAAAGAAATATTTCATGTGGCATATTACAACGTAATTACCCCTGATCTTGCATTTGTGATGACGGGTTTCCTCCCCATTGGAGAATACTGAGCCAGTGGCTTGTATTCAGCAGGGAAAACAGGCAGCCACGACACAGTACCACTCAGAATCTCCTCTGCATAGGACTTTAATCATCCTGGCTCGCTGTGCATGTGCATATTGGGAGATTTGTGTGTGAGCAAGTTGTGCGTGCGTGCGTGTGCATGCAGTTCTTGCAGTGGGTGTTTTCCAATAAGTGTGTATATTTGTGTGTGTCTGTGTAAGTGTGTTCTTGCTGCTGTGTGCCTATGTGTGTACGACAGAGAGAGAGAGAGAGAGAGAGAGAGAGAGAGAGAGATTGAGAGAGAAAACTTGTCCCTCCAATTCCCTCATGAAGCCCTCTACACCAATTTTCAACCATGGGCAATCACTCACTCAGCATACACATCTACATAGAGGCTGATGAGATCCTCCATGGGCTTTACAATGTAACTGGAGCTTGTCATCTACTGTATGTGCCTCCCCTTTGCGCTCCTATTCCAATACTAAAGCCACTGGGGGGAGAAGAGGGGGTGGTATGGATGATCTACATACACTTATGATCCATAGGTAATCTCCGTGGGGCAAATCAATGATACTCCCTGCTATGTTTCCCTTTGAATTTGAGAAGAATCACTCATTTTTGCATGCCCATTATTGGTGGAGGTGATATGTCTTCCAGTTTTAGATGTCCTTGCACCTGGATAGGGGTGCTTTAATACATCGTGCTTACCAGTGACATATATGAATGGACGTAAGGTTGTAGACTTGGGTAGATAGATTAGAGTTTAAAAGAATGTCCACCCTCAAGCTGTGATGTTAACATGGGGCACTGTATGCTGAGAGTTCATTAGTGTAATTGCCAGAATATTACCCATTGGCATGGTCATAATGTATAGAATATTAATACTATAAATCTCCATTCCTCTTTTATTCAGCGGGGTATAGCCAACATCATCACATATTAATGAAAAGAATGAACTTTTTAAGGCAAGGCAATAAAATGATGGTCTCTCCTGTCACTAGTCTACTGTATACACAACCATGACAACCATTTATATCTACATCTGATTTGTTGTGCATGCATGTGTGCTGTAGCTGACTTTGTCTCCAGGGAAAAATGCTGTTTTGACGGACTAAGAGAGGGAATTTCCTTAGAGTTGCACAACAGGGCACCCAACCCACCTCCTCTTTCTAACAACTCTCTCGGCTGATGTCAGCACAAAGCCCGCCATGGTTCTGGGACCACAATTGCTGTTTAAAGAGTAGACAGATGTATAGGTGGAGGGTCAATATGGGGGTTTTAAAATATCCCATTGTTTTTAAGAATAAACAATAAAATACATACAGTGTCATTGATGGGTTTCATGTTAGGCATTGCGGTGACTATAGACAATATCATATTCAGCAATTAGCATCACTAAGTGGGCTGTATTATGACCAGGCAACATTGTTATACTTGAACGCCTGTAAATAGAGTAGCACTTCAGAGGTCAGGCTTTTATCTGGTTCGCAGCCTCAGATTGCTTTGCTCTTTGGTCTGTCTTACAAGGTTTTAGGTCTTTATGAACTTCTGAAGAAGTTCAGAAATGTATAACTTCAGAGATATGTAAGTCTGAAGTAGAAATGACTCCTTTATCTATTGCTAGGTTAAAGTGTAAGGACATACACCTGTATTTATTCTAAGGCCAAAGCACACTTTAAAGCATTTATAGTGTTGCTTTAACATTTAAGTAGGCATTAGAAAGGGGAGGCTGCAATAGCATATTCTGAAAGCACCCATTTTTTCATTTATTGATCTGACCTTCTACTGCCCAGCCGCTGAAAATACCTCTGCCTGTTCTTTCACATACTCCTACATTTAGCTTGCCAGGCTGTTGTGCTTACACTGTATTATCTATAGCTTCTGAAAGTAATAGGAAAAATGTAAGTGAATACAATACAGTGTAAATTGAATACAAAAACATTACTGCTAAGAATATGTTTTTAGTTTGCCCCTGTGACTGATATATAAATAATAATAAATATATTATTAATACTGATGCATTTATGTCTGAGCAGCATTTTACTGCTGCTGGAGGTGGATCTAGTTTAAATTGCTTTATAGTGTATACTGTTTGGTAGTTTAATCCAGTGGTTCCCAATCTGGGATTCAGTCCCCTTAGAAGGCTCAGAAAATAAATCTGAGGAGTCATGACTCATGAGATTATTAATGATTCATATTTTTTTGTGAGATATTAAACCATTTTACCTCTTTGGGCCTCAAACTGTTTTTTTAATAAAACCGTGTGACACGGTTAGAGGGGAAATGTCTCTTTGGTGGAACTGCTACAACTCAAACATCTAAAATATGACAAGGGGCCCCAACTAGACATTACTTTTTTGTAGTCACAATTGAAAAGGTTGGAATTATGTTTATATGTAAAACCTTAAGTCTGAAAAGCAACTAGATGTAAAAAGTACAATAGTTCCCTCTGAGTTGTAGAGAAGTAGAAGTATGAAGTGGCATAAAATAGAGTACCTCAAAATTATACTTAAAGGTGCTGTAGGTAGGATTGCAAAGAAAAATCTGAACATCGAAAACTTCTCAGTCCCTCCCCCTTTTCCGGTAAAGCCCAAA